>NC_132938.1:44798787-45101818 GCF_034638445.1 Ciconia boyciana
AAAAATATTTTAAGTATAGGGATGTACACATATGGTATGAATCAATTAGCATACACAGTTAGAACAAAAAAGGCTTTCATGACTTTCTAGAAGGTGGTCAGAAGTCCATGGAACAAGAAAGAAATCATGTGGCTAAATCCATAGGGCTTCAATATGTGGTAGGATGGCTCATTCTGGGATTTGAAACATCAATTAGCATGTAAGTCTGCAAAATATATACAGGAGTATATTCCTTATAATGGTAAGAACAAAATTATCTACCTCAAACTTCCTTCACAATTTGTCCTACAGTTATTAATTTTTAAAACTCAAATCATAAACAGCCATTTTTTAAATAAAATATGTTCCTGATAGCATTCATACTGATATTAGTAACAAAGCATAAAATGCAACTAAGTAAAGATTGCTAGTGTTTGCCCCTACAGCACAGCAGCGCAGCAGAAGAAAGACAGCTCTACCTTGGGATAAGTCAGGAGCACCCAGCTACCAAGGACAGCTCTAAGAGACCGACTCCGACAGAGACCACTACGATCCAGAAACCATTTTCATAACGTGATTTGTTCTGATGACCGTGCAGGCTAGAAAAAATGTCCAAGTCAGGTATGACCTTCCCACATTTGGAAGTATGTGAAAATAAGATTAGAGAAACCTTTCTTAGACTTTCTCAGACTGAGATGCAAACTGTGATCAGCCACACAGGTATTCTCTTGTTCTGTAAGCAGATGCAGAATTGTGACAGGGGGATTACTCCTGTACTGAGAAGATACCAATGAAAGGATTAAGGCAATATTAGAAGACGTTTTAAAAGCAAAGCTTCAGATTTTGGTATGCTACTGGGAGTGGAAAGCACAGGAAGTTTATGCTTCATCCCCTTCATAGAAGCTGTCAAGAACAGACAACAAAAATATTAGAGTTAACTGCAAGGCAAAATTGAAATCTGAAAAGCTCCTTTAACGTCCTTCGATGGAACACCCAGCACTTTTCAAAGTCTGACCAGTAATTCAGGCAGCAAGATGTGCCAAAAAGTGTGTTGGCCCAGGTTCAGGGTAGATATTCATCTAAACCCACATGTGCAGCGGTTACAATTAGCAGCTTCTTCTACAGCTGAGTCATTGAGTACTTCCCTGTAACAACACAGCTATGTGCGTTATAGTCTATCTTGGTGAGTCATTTTGTTCCATACAATCCATTCACGGCTTACATAACTGCCTCTTAACTCTGAATTAAAAAAGGAAAACTTAGAGCTGAACAAGTAAAAACAATTTCACCTCATTACAAGGAAGACAATATACACTACTATAATTAACCTGATTTTGTATTCCCACTGTCTTCAAATCAGTTCAGTCTTTCCAAGATTTTCAGGTGCAATACACTTTTCTTAGAAATCATTAAAATGAGAACAAGCCAGGGCAAATAAACAGCAAAAGATCTTGCGTGCAACCACAAGCATAAGACCTCATGCCATACCCTGAACTCTTTCTATCATTGTTCGTCATGAGTGCTACCACCGTCATGAGAGCCAGAACCGCGTAATAAATTTCCATTTTTACCGTACAGAGCTCACAGAACTTTCAAAAGAAATTTATGAATTGAAATTGAATTTAATCAAGTGTTTGATAATTACCCAAATCAGTTTGACGTTTTATTGAACAAAAATATGATGGCAAAAAAAAAAGTTAAATAAAACTTTAACAACTTTAAATAGAACACCAAGGCAGCCTATTTTCACAGACACACCAAAACAAGAAATTAGCTACTTCATTGATTTCACCATGCAGCATTTTCAAATCTGTGCATGACTATGAGCAAGTGTTAGTGAAACCTCTTGATTTACTTGAAAAAGCTCACACAGACACACCTGAAAAGGGATATAACACCTCTCATTGGCTCCTTCCATGTTCCTACTTACTATAAAACCAAATTATGTAAAATAGCAAGCTCATCAACACTCATATCATTCTATTTTTCAAGACTACTGCTTCAAACTCCTAAATAGAAAGCCACCATTTTCCCTAAGGAATGTATCATTTCCACTTCTATCAGAAAAGAAAATAATGATGGTAGAATACTTTAAACATCTCCAGATTGTATACCAGTTAGAAATACATTCCACCATTCTTTTGAATGTGGCATCTCTTGACAACACCTCGCATAGGCATACCTAAAGTTACCCTCAAATGAGCTAGCTTGTGCATGGCAGTGATGTAGCCTTAGAAGCACAAATTTTAATGCAATTTACTCAAATCTTCAATGAAACAGTTTCCCTGTTGACATCATTACCTGCTACTCTCCACTGTCTTACATCACCCACTCTTAGAAATTTCCCCTATGTTCCCCACACACAATGCTTTTAGCTTCCTTCCTTCGTTTCACCATGTGTTCACATTTATAGGTAGGGTGCTGGCAAGGCAACATGCCTGTTGGGGCCAAAGCTACACTTGGGGAGCCCCATCTGTGGTACGCAGCATTTCACTGCAGCTCCTTCACACTGTTCTCCAAACTCTGCAGGAAGTTATTACCAACCTGACCCAACTAGGACAGAAAAACAACCAGGTATGATCTGACTATGGACACAAAAAACAGGTGTAGAGCCAAAGGTGGGAGAAGATAAATAATTGCTGGAGAGGCATCCCCCATCCTACAGAGCCAGCTGGTTCCAGCCATCCCTCCTAGGCTGTCGTGGTTTAACCCCAGCTGGCAGCTAAGCCCCACACAGCCGCTCGCTCACTCCCCCCTGGTGGGATGGGGGAGAGAATCAGAAAAGTAAAAGTGAGAAAACTCGTGGGTTGAGATAAAGACAGTTCAATAGGGAAAGCAAAAGCCACGCATGCAAGCAAAGCAAAACAAGGAGTTCGTTCACTACTTCCCATGGGCAGGCAGGTGTTCAGCCATCTCCAGGAAAGCAGGGCTCCATCACGCATAATGGTTATTTGGGAAGACAAACACCATCACTCCGAACGTCCCCTCCTTCCTTCTTCCCCAGCTTTATATACTGAGCATGACGCCATATGGTATGGAATAGCCCTTTGGCCAGTTGGGGTCAGCTGTCCCAGCTGTGTCCCCTCCCAGCTTCTTGTGCATAGCAATCAGATCATAGCACAGATGGGCTACGGGTTAAGTGGCATGCAGCACTGGGGCATGTTCCAAAATTTTCAAAGCCAAAACCATCTCCAATACAAAGTTATACTCTCAAGGAAGATGGAGTATTTGTGACAACCTTTATCAGGGTAAAATCTTCACTTACCAAAAGAGGCATTTGCAGAGCTTGATCTTTGTGAAAGGGGATGCTAATTTGCTAGAGATGTTTCTCCATGACACAGCAGAAATCTTGATTTACAGATGTCTGTTTCCTCTGAGCTAACTACAGCTTTTACTTTGTTCTTAATTTGATAGTGACTTTTTCAATTCCATTTTTTTCTGTTTCCTTTTTTTGAGGGACAGTTTTCATATTCCTTTAAAATTAGTACAAAACAAAAAAAAAGATCTTCAAGAAAGCAAAGACTACTTTGACAGAAGTTGCAATCTTAAGTAAAAGGACAAGCTTCACTCCTAAACTTACTGAATGGTATTTTGAGGACAGGCTCTCTAACAATGCAACAGCTCCTCTGGGAAAGGTTTGGTTCTTGGTTAAGCTGTTCAACCTGGCAAGCTTCCTGACTTTCAGTAACTATTTTCTCTTTTTATACAAGATTATCATCACCACCACACGCACTTTGTAACTGGTAAAATCTATTCCTCATGTAACGGGTTAACCGCTGAACTGAATGCAGAGGACACTGCTGAGCAAATAGTAAAGGTGTCTGCACCATGTTGGCAAAGCAAGCAGCTACTCTAAGAACTTTCTTCATCACTGATCACTGCCTCAGGCCAGATATTGGCAAAACAAACCTATAGAGAAATACTCTGAAAGAGATGCATTTACCCATCCTGCTATTAACTTTTTTTATTATTTTCTGCTATTTCTAGTTTTTAGACTGCAGGAAGAGTCAAAAGTAAAAAAAAAAAAAAAAAAGGTTTTTGAAACTTTTTTGAGCCTTTCTTAAGAGCAGTTATCAACCACTTTGAAAAGAAAGCCACACCAAGAAATCAGTGGCTCTCAGAGAAATCAATGATTGCCACAAATATAGGGCAATCACAGCTAATTTTTCTTACCACAACGAATGCTGAGCTGCTTTATATGAATCCACACGCAAGGGTACCATCATTTCCTGGGTCTGTCACTCCTTCTGCCACCGGCAGTGAGGGAAATATTTCTCCCTCCTCCTGGGAAGGGTGCATGTCACCCCTAGCAGAAGCCACTGACCCAGTATTTGCTGACCTTTCATTTAGTGATAAGAAACTGTGGTTTCTGGCATAGGAAAAGAGGGCTGATGGGTCATGGGGTTTTTTTGCTGTCCCCAGTCACCTGCAAATGCTGACTTCTTCTGCTATAGCTAGCTTTATTAAGGAGGCTAGAAAAATACACCAGGGGGGAAATTCAGGTCTATAATATCACAACAGTCACAATTACCCCAGTTAGCCCTGTATGACCACTATGATGCTATAATATTAATCTTCATTTTACTTTGAAACTCCATTATCCTGTGAATAGCCTTAGGGTCAAGACCTACAAAGTTAATTATATAGCTAAGCTTTCTTACAGTAGAAAGAACAGGCTCCGTGAGGCACAATTATCACTCTTAAAGTGAAATCTTTTTAAAAAATATAGAAAATACATAAATGTATAAAACTAGAAAGAACAAAACTCGTTGTTGTAAAATTAAGAATAGAAATTAAGAACAGAATTGAATTAATTCTATTCCTTAAAGAATGGGAAAAAGGATAACTTTAAAAATAAGCTGCATATAGAAGAATGGAGAAAGCCCCTTGTTGGAAAGAAAGTTGCCAGTCTGAGCCTGCCACCTACATGAAACAGCTGTTAGGGCTCAGACAGACACAGCAGCTGCTCCAAGGCCTCCCCAAAGATGCAAGCCTTAGACATTTTCATTTGAACACCAGGAAAACAGAATAGCACCACCAAATCAAGTGAATTACCAAGCTAACTGATAATGCATGGCACAAGTCAAAGGATTAAACAAACTATTTTATTCTTTGCCATTACACCCTTATTAATCAACTGTATCTACTTTGTACAGAATTTTGTATAACACAGCTGATGTTTTATAGCTTTTTGGTTTTGTCATACTGTCTAAACTTCAGGTCAAAATAGCTTCTCTAGGTTCACAAAATAAATTACATTTTATAAGTGAAGTACCATACATTTCATAACTTTTTCCCCATGATTAACAACATTTTTTTTGCTCAGAGCAGACTTAGGTATTTTTAAACTAAACTAATGCTTCCATCATCATGAAACAACTGTGCATCACTTGAGCACAGTACTAGTGCCTTTGTCCCAGAAACTGAATTCAATCAGTTCAGCATGGTTATGAAAGGAAAAATCATTTTCTTGTTTTACTTGGCAGTTTTGAAATATTATTTTCCTTCTAACCAGATGGTAAAAAAGGAGCTAGAAGCTTACATGTATAGATTTGCCCACATGAATGCATGTGGGGACAGGGGAAATGTTATCATGTAGTACACTCTGTTCAACACACAAATCAATTTCTAGTTTGATGACTTTGATGCTTCAATCTTGAAGCCTCAAAAGAGAAGGAAGGTAACAGCACTGTCTGAAGATAGGAAACTGCAGCATAATTATCAAACAAACTATCAGACACTGGAAATAAAGTTCATTTTGTTTCCTAGAGTTTTGCAGCTCTTGTGGTCTTCAGCCCAACACAGATTAGTGTAACTTGGGAAGAGCAAGTGGGGTTTCAATGCTACTAGTAAAGGTCACTTAAGCAAAAAATCATGCAACCCAGTGAAGACAGAGGCACTTTAAAGGCTAGGTAGCTGCAAACTATAAACTTTCAAGGAGTTTGGAGTTAGGCATCTGCACCCTGAACAGTCAAGAAGCATGGAAACTTTCACTACATGACTGCCATACAGAAAGAGCACCAGGGGAACAAGCTAACAAGTGGAAGTTAGTTGTGAGATACACATTATTGAGCAAAGGCCATCAGGACTACAAATCCGGTCCATGCGTCCTCTCCCATCATTAAGAAAAGGCACCCAGGTTCAAGCAACAGAGATTGAATGAAGCAAGGAAATCAAATCAAATGAAGCACAATGGAAAGGAGCTACAAAGTGGAGAAAAGGATGTGAAAGAACGTGGCTACTAGGAAGGCCATTACCATGCAGAAGGCAAACAGCTACAGAGTACTTATTTTTAGCCATCTACAATGAATTGGGTTTTTTGAGAGAGAGAAAAATTTTAGTGAGGTGAAAGAGCTGGAAAGACCAAGATAATTTCAGACTTTGCCTAAATGTTTGTATTTCAGAGGATAGAGGTAAAATCCTTTATATGCTTTTCCACTTTCCAGACCTTAAAAAAAAAAAAAAAAGGTTCCAACCAATTCAGTGGAATGGAGATATTATTGAATAGTAAGGATTTCAGAGAACAAAATCCTTTTCAAGGATGAAGAATAAAAATAAGAAAGCATTCAAAATTCACCTAAATAGACTACTGAGGGCGTGGGGCAAACCAGTTTTGGTCACAAATTCAATTTAACATCCTAGCCTTTCAGTGACAGGATAAGTTATAGAGTAAAAATTATTGTTTCTGATAAGCTGAAGGAATAGATTTATATACATTACAGGAGGAGGAGTATTTTAGATGAGTGGTTCCCAGGTCTTGAGCCTTTGCAAGCATGTTTTCCTGGGGGTTTGCTGCTTCCGAAGACACTCAGGCAAGTCAGATATGAACAGTGCCCCTGGAAGAGTCCTGGTGCAAGGACTGGAGAGATTGAGCTCAGCACAAGGAGCCAGCAGAGCACAAGCACCGCACAGCAGCCTTGAGGGGGAAGCAGCAGTAGCTGTCTGGGGGTTTGGAGGGCAACCCAGAAGGCAGCTAATTTACAAAAAGAGATTGGAAATTACTGTTTGGCTAAGATATCTCACTTTGGAAATACCAGGCTTCAAGAAATTTCACAACCATAATGTCTTTCTCTAGTGCTACAGGTTGTTACTATGGAGTAGAAGTGGATAAGGAACTCAGTAATAAATGAGATGATAACTTCTTTAGTAATTTTGTTGTGCTATGACAATAAGAGGCCACATATTTATACAGTAATGCTTTCTTTAAAACTTGGCATTAGAATATAATAAACACGTCACATTAATGTTACAGTGTAGCAGCACTGATCTATATAGAAATCCTCTCCTTCTGTACCTTTTCCTCATCTTTGGGAAACGAAAAAAATGTATTTCATTTTCTCACAGACGTAAAATCCCAAGTCGGCTAAAGTTGTACTTCTAAAACAGAAAATCCCTCAATAATCATTAAATGCAACCAAAGATTTATATAGAAAGCCAAATGGCACAGAAAGTAAAGTGCATATCTGAGGGATTAGCTGGCATTCAGGATCAAGGTTCTCATCATACCACATGAAATAAATGTTGCCCCATTTGCACAGTCTTAAATTTAAACATGGAGAATTATTAAACTGTATATAAATAAACCCTTATTTAGGCTTCAGAAGTTATTTCCATTATCAGCTGCAGCTTCCTGTTTCAGTCATTTTTGTCATGAATGTCACTTAAGTCACTCCATCCTGGGTTTTAGCACATCATCCTGCGACCTGGCTCTGCAGAAGAGACAAGGAAAGGGACTAAACAGCTCTTAATGCTAGGGGGTTTTGGCAGCGATCCTGTGCTTAATACAGCAAGTTCTGAGTGTTGGACCAATGTAATTCTATATTCCTGTCCACATATTCAATAGATGTCTTCTACCACATTTTTTTGTTACCAGAGTACAAATTCTAGTCAATACAGCTAAAAAGTTGAAGCATGATTGTTTTACTCTGTATCATCCAATTCACGTCAGGGTTTAAAATAGAAATGATGAGTCCCATTCGTCACAACTATTTTGCTTGCTTGTTACTGAATACTGATTTTTTTTTTTTTTTTTTCAGCATTTGTAATTTAAGGGGTTGTTTTTTTTTTTTTCCCATGGAGACTCTGCACAGCTGCTGATTATTTTTTGGACACAGCAAGTAAAATAGAAACTGAAAAAATATCCTCAGAGTTAGTGAGGCGACAGTAAATGTACAGTGGAAAATCACTGATGTTATCTAATGCCTAATATCAAGTTATTAGTTAGAATTTAATGCTCCATACATCTGAATCTTACATAGCTTAATATTGAGCAATTTTAGCCTTGATTGATAGTACTTGAAACAGAATTTATACAATCATTTTAATATTTTGCCTCTTGACAGATACAATGAAACCTCATCTCAGTTTTGCATTTGTTCCCTCTTGAAAAAGACTTGTGCTGTAGAAATTCAGTGCTGCGTAACAGTTGATAGCTTTTTTAAATCCTTGTTTTTAAACAGTAAAGAGTATTAGCCTTTTGCGAGTACTCTGCTGCAAGCCAGTGGAATCTCCGCCCTGTTCTGAAGAGAATTATACATTGCATGCCGTCCAAACTTACTCACTTCCTAGGTTTTGGCACTGTTGGTAATTCAAATATCATCAACAGAACTTAAGCGGGGGAGGTAGGGGAGAGGGCGATAAAAAAAATACATGGCTTCAACTTTCTCCTGTCTCTACAGTTTCTTTGCAAGACTGCCTTTATCCCCAAACTTGTGAGGCTGCAACCACTATTGCCACGCCCAAGCTGCCACAAAATCAATTAGGTTAAATTGTGCTTATTTAAAGTAGTATTTTACATAAGGACTTAGAGTTTGCTACTTGTTCACAACTGATTATCAGACTAACGTACCAAAAGCAAATTAAGAAAAAAGCAATCCCATAACAAAAACCACCTATGAGTCCCACGGATTTCATTACAGACAATTTTGTGGTGTAAAATGGTAGCTATGCAAAAGTTCAAGAATTTCACAAATCTTAAAAGAAAGCAAATAGTTATACCTTGGTTAAGCTTCCCATTTCCAGAAAGTCAGTCTCAAGCTGATCTTCATTTTATAAGGCATTTTATTTTGTATGTCAAACAGAAACAGTAAAGGGCCAATCCAAATAACAGATCCTGACTTTTTCTCCACGTCTATTACTCTTCTTTTCTTGCTTTCACTAAGCCACTGCAGCTCCTTATGTACTGCTTACCACCAGATTTCTTAAACTGCTTTATAATAGCAGCCCATATGTTAGCAGGAACAGCATACCATGGTCCATTTGCCATCCCACCCGCAGACATCACTTCTCCCATTGCAACTGCGACAGTCTTAATTACAGCTGTTATTTGCCTTAATACAGAGAAGATAGATGTTAAGTATTTAATGGTTTTTAATGTCTTCATTTTTTAATTAATAAAGACGTTGCTGCCTAAATTAGTCTCAGAGTATTTTTAGATGTCTTTTAATACAATTCAGCAGCTGGAACAAAGGACTTGAGCCAAACATGATGTTTCTAGCCAGTTCACCCTGGGCCAGCATGGTCTGCTGGCTATGAGGGGTGTGTCTTTTGACAGCAACACAGTGGTGGCCTCAAATAACCTCTTAATATACCTCTGGAAATAGGAATTACACAAGATTCTGCAAATATTAAGCTTCCTTCAAGCTCAGAGAAAATACAAATATTTAATATAGCTAACATTCAGAACAAATATGCCAAATTAAATACTACTCTTTTCAGAGGACTGCTATTTAGCCTATGGCATTTAGGGTCTAATATTTCAAAATTCCTTGACTATTAAGATTTTAGGAAACAGAAAATTTTAATAGGCTCCTTAACTCCTAGATGATCTTTATTCTTTCTTTATTCTTTTATGCTTTCAAAGCAAACTATTCATAAATAGACATGCATATGTAGAAAAACACAGGAAAAGCACTTGACCAAGTAAAACTTGAGCGCTCAGAAATCATGTTGCTGTATCACTTACCCCTTGAGTAGGTCATATGTATCATTCCTGTGTTTATAAAACATTGTCTCCAGCACAATGTCAAAATGTTAAATGAAAAATCCTATATTATCAAAAGGCATACTCCTGTAAATATTCGAGACACTTCTGCTCTACATGTGGGTGGGGAAAAAAAAAAAACAAACAAACATAAAAAACATACACTTTCCTCTACCCACTATCTCTTGTCGTATGAATCCTAGTCTGTAAGTCATAATCCTAAACGTCCACATTTCTCACGTAAAAATTGTGGCAGTACACACACTTCTTTTAAGTGTTTCCCTGAGTTAACACAAGAGTAATTGAAAATAGAATTCCTAGTAAAGGACAAAATGGAAGGATTTGCTTACCCAGTGCTCTGAAGCAGTGCTGTTTAAGCCAGCCAACCCATTGGGTTTTGGACATAAGAGTCCGCAAATAATACAGTGTATTCTGGGACAGATAAGATTTCAAGTGAATGACCCTGGGCCACTCCCAAGGTTTGGAAAGGACCGCCAGTCACCTAAACTTTAAATTTTCTGTTCACAACTAAAATACCCACAGACTGTCATTTTATAGAAACATATGTTTGAAGCTCTTCTAGGAAGGATTATAAAACAACATTTCAGATTGTGGATTGGTAGCACGAATACTGCTTCAGGTATTACAGAGCTGTAATATTACACTCCTGTTGTGAAAGTCAGTCCCTTTCAGTTACAAGTTATTCCAAAGAACATGACTCCCAAAAAGAAAAGAATTTTATCATAACATTACTATTACTGGTATAAATACATCTAAGTGGATAATTCATTCAAATGCCATATAACAATTAATCTGTAAAAGTGTCAATTAGAAGCACCTTCATGGATGTGAAAATCACTGACATTTGTGGTTTATAAATTAATCTTGCACTTGTCTAGTTCTGAAAGTACATTTCTTTCTATCCCTGAAGAGGAAAAAAGCCCAATATTTTAAAGATATTCAGCTTTTTAATACAATCAGTAGAAACAGATCAGCAGAATCTTTTAGAAATTTCATACTCATTTTCAACTGCAGAATTGACATATTAATCTTAGAACTAACAAATATCTAAAGAGGTAGAAGGCAGAATAGAGATAGGCAGAAAACTGCCATGTAATCTACAAGACATAATGTGAAAGAAAAACAAAAATAAAATCTTGTACTACAGGACTTAAGATTTTTATTTTTTTTCATGGCAGACAAAAGGAAGAAGCCTAGCTCTAGATTGTGAATATACCAGAAAACCATCTTTGTGGCATCCTAAAAACTCTTTTAATTTTGATGAATGTCTTAGAAATTCATGAATGCGCAAGGGACACTTCAGAGAGCAGTAAATGACCTAACCCGAAGTTTGAGAACAGAAGACATCTTCATGTGCTAAAATGACTTCATTTGTTTTCATAAAACATGGGAGGAACATCTGGCAGGACAGGAAAGGATTCTGGAGCTTTTTAAGGCATCAGAGTTGAAGTTAGCAGGAGGGATTTGGGGGTTGGATTTTTTTCTGATTTCTTGTTTGGCTTTGGCAAAGGGGCACATCACATTCCTGGGACTTAGAGAAAATCAGCTAGAACCTTAGAGTCCAAAACTGGATGGAAAGGATTGCAAGGTTCCTACAAATCTTGAGAAAGTATAGTAAATTAAAGATCTGTGGAGTGTGGATTTTAAGAGATTAAAACAAAAACCTGCAAAACAAGCATCAGTATTATACCACCTGCAACAACTCCATCCATTTGGAAGAAAACACCAAAAAGCTTCTGAGTCAGTAAAACCAACACTTCCATTCTCAGTCCTATGCCTGAGTGACTGGACTGATCCAATCTGTTTGTGGCAATTTGTAATGCCTCAAAGGTTATTTATCAGATAAACAATAAATTGAAATAAATTTATTGAAAACAAATTATCTTGATAAAATGAGACAGACATCTCAGGGAAATAATGTACTCCACTAACTCCACAGGGATACTTTCAGTACTAACAAAAATCCTGGAAAGCACAATGCAGCTGCCATTGCTCTCATTCCACAGGCTGTACTGAACAAAGAGTTAGTTAGTATAACTAACTACTGGTTAACTAATGGTGATAACCAGCCCATACTCTGTCTCCCAGGACCCAGCACAGAGCTACACTGTATTGCACAGCATCTCACATGCCAGCTGTCAGAGAGCTACCCCAGGGCATTTCTCAGGCAGCATTGCCCTACAAAGAGCACCCCTAGCTCTTAGCCTCAGCAGAGCTTCCTGTGCGAGCATGAAAACACTAATATGCTAGACTATTGTCTCTGGATCAACAAATATGTTTTCTTCAAGTATGGAATTGAATATTATTAGTTCCAGCATGGGAGTATGAAAATAACCTTTCTTCCTAACGATTACATAGTTTTCCATTTGGTAAACAGAACTTTCCTGTTATCCATGTTTCAAAAATAGAACTAAAATTAAAGTCACTAGTTTTGGTTAATTTACCTTACTGGGTTTTCCTTTTATTTAACTCCCAAAACATAAATGCTGAGTAGGTGAAAGCAGAAATTATAAAACATGATAACATAACTTATAAGCTAATATACCTGTTATTTTTTCTCCATGTTAGTTTCCAGTTTCTCTGTACAATAGCATCCAAATTAAAAGTCCAATCATATATCCAATCAAAATTTTCATGGAATACCCAGAAGTTCATTGTTTTAACAACACGGCACTTAGTAATACAATAAAAAGATTTCACTCTGAAGTTTGTTAACATAGAAATATGTAACTGGTCGAACTACTGAATTCAGAATCCTGCTGGCACCATCAACTTCATCATATGCAACTTCCCGTAATTTATCAAGAACCATTTTAAAACAGCACGTTCCCTTCACTATTCCTACTTTTTCTGTGATACTTCCAACTTGAAGCTGACCTTGCTTATTTGGCTTTAGATTTCTTTTTTTAAAAAAAATGTGTTAACACTACCACTCAATTTTCATAAACTAATACCACAAACGCAAATGTAGACGCCATTCCTACTATATGAGTCTAAAATATATCAAGTCAGAGAGTAAAATTTTCTGACAGTACTACTGGAATTCCTACCATGCAATAAAATTCTGTAAGAGCATTTAACTGATAGCATACTTTATGTTACCAAATAATAATAATATTAAATCAAAATGATTGAAGTCCTACTGCACAGCAAGATACAGATAGCTAAAGCTTAAAATTACTAGCAAAGTAATGAAGAGAAGTGGATTCTTAAAGAAAGGCATAGTGACAGCAGGAGTTAACTTATCAGACAAACTTTACACTCAGAGATAAAAACAATTACTTTAAGACTTTTAAATCCCTAGGTTAATGTAAGATTGATAAACTAACTTTGTCTTTAATTTGGTAGCTATGTCACACTTTCATGTCAGAAACTATATGCTTCTTCCATACACAATTGAAGCAATTATCTCCATATTACTAGCATTAGACAAAATCAGTCATATTAAATTGATTAAAATGGCCTTTTGACAAAAGAAGGCATAATTAAGTACAAAGAATTATCATTCAGCTGCATCTCTTTTCTTGCAAGAATTACGCCTTAGCTTAAAGCTATACAACTATTTTTCAACTAGAAGAATATATAGAAACATTTATGAAAAATCAGCAAATGGCATGGGGCTACTGTAAACGTATGCAATGAGAAAGGTCATAAATGCAAAGTGACCTCGACTTCTTGCTAAACTGAATCCACAACAGCCCAAAATAACAGTTAACATCTAACTCAGGTGGATGTTAGAAAGCTCATGTGTTTAGAATATGTGCGTGCACGTGCATGTACCTGTGAAGAATGTAGGTCACATTATGGGAAGCCAGACAGTATCCTAGAAAACAGACCCCCCAAAAGGACTTTGGGTCCGCATGATATGCAACCTCAAAACCAATGGTTTGGTCCAACAGCAGCCAAGAAGCAGTGCACGCCTTTTGACTCGACTGGCAACTGAGAGGCAGTTCTTGGCCACCTTGTCAGGCTGTGCATACCTCTGGCCACCTCATCAGAGAAGCATTAGGCACATGGATCAAACAGAGCCTGCTCAGTGTCTTATCAGGCTGGCAAGTCATGGAAAACAACGTGGGAGAGAGCTGGGGAAAAGCCCAGGGTACATTGGGGATGCAGCTGGACAGAAACAGAAGAAATTGCTAATGACCCACTTACCAACTGGACATGGAATTAGCAGAATGGTGAATAACCAGGTAAACATGATTTTCAGTGTAATATTATGTCCCAAAAACTGTAAGCTATTTTAACAGAGGGATGGTGTATAAGCGCAGTAAATATTTTACCTGGTAAACAAACTTAGCAGGCCATTGGCAGAACAGTTAGTTCAGCTTTGAGCTCTCTCAATAGTTAGTTCAGCTTCACGCTCTCTCAATAGAATGCTGACAGACTGGAACAGGTTCAGAAAGGATTTGTGCAAATGCTTTTTCAGGAGTACAACAAGAGACCTGAAGAAGTCAGTATATATAACTTAACAGAAACAATGTTAAATGATTTGATCGTCAATAAAATAGTCATGAGAAAAAGTTTATTCACTGTGTGACTTTTCTTAGTCCAGCTGATAACAGGAAAATAAAATAACAGGAAAATTAAAACTGGACATAACACACCATTATGGAATAATGCATAATGGAGCTAGGATGGTATTTACAAAAACACCAATGATCATAAGCTAAGTACTCCTCATTACCTTTTGTCTTTAGAATCCTTTTTGAAAGGAAGCTGTCTGCCAAGTCACTATTCTTTTTCAGTAAAGAGGTACAGCTACTGAGCTATCCTGGATTATTACTATTTTTATTAATTTACATATTAACTATATGATTCCTAAAGTTCACAAGAATGAGACTGTATTCTGCACTCCAGAAAAAAAATGAGTTGCAAGTAGACCCTATGCCAGCTTAAGACAATAGAAAGCAAGGAAATGGACAGAATTTTAGTAGGCAGTTAGAAAGAAAGATAAGTGCTTGATGTGACAGTCACAAAAGGGAATTACCAATTGAAAATACTCTTTTTATGGCCTACTTAACTCCAGTCCAAAACACTGCATTTGAAACAAACTCAGTCCCTAGATATAAAGGGAAGAGAAACAACTGTCGTTGCTCTACAGACCCCACAGAAGAGCAAAGCCTTTCCTTGGAGGTAGTACAAAGGAGACAGTATCTGGAAAAGAGACCATGAGAAAAGAAAATTACTCTTATATGAGTTTATCAGAAGTAGCATCCAGCAAAAGTTAAGTAGTTTCTTGATCAAATAAAATAGTAACATTAGTATGTTCTGGAAGAGCAAATCATCTCAATTTCAAGAAAGCTGGAGATAAAACATTTACCTAGCATGGGCAATTGGAATAACAGACTGCTCTAATAATCTTCATCTCTGAAGGCAATGTGGAACCTCTCTCATCTCTTTCAGAGGATAAATTTGACCAAATCAAGAGGGGTTTTTTTTATATTAAGCTCAAATATACACCTTCCAGTGCTTTCAGAAAACCTGCTCTACTGTCCATAGCATTTAAGCAAAATTCTTGTTGTAAAACATTCTATGATGTTTAACAAATATAGAAAATAAATCCCAGCAGTCACACAAGACAGTTTCGTAGGACGATTTAATCTGCACACACAAACTGACAGAACATTTTCATTCTCACTGCTTAGTGAGAGGTCAGGATAAACACATCAAGGAGGCAGCCTACATTTCACTGATCCAGCTGCTGTTGGCTGTCCTTAATGCCTGACATTTTGCAGAAGAACTTAGCTTCACCCAAAAACTTGTTAAGGTATTTATGGCAATCAGCTAGTCAGAGAGCACGCTACAGATGACAACAAAAGCTGTCATCACAAGATATGGCCATTCCACTTCTGACCTGGTTTGGTACCAGCTGGAATGACTTTTGCATGTTAAGATCAACATACTTCCCACCACTTTCTACTTTGGACCTTCAAAGTACCCCAAAAAACCTGTATAAATCCTGAATTAAAAGACGGGGCAAATTCTTAGCACCTGGTTTCAGTTGGTTCAGATGCCTTGACAGAAATATGCATTATTTTTCTGAATGGCACAGGAAATGACAGTAAAGATTCACAGTAATCTCATCATCCTTGAGTTCAGGGTAATCACAAAAGACACACACATAATAAGATTTGACTTGTGGTAAAGTTATCTGAAAAGCAAAAATCTCTTGGCTATACATGATGGACAGATAAATGAACAGTTTTGATCTGCTCACTTGTATTTTTCCTGACAACCTATTTGATCTGGCAAAGTCATCTGTCAGTGAAGCAAAAGCAGCTTTCAGGAATGGCATCTTTGGTATTTTCCACTGGGGCAGAACTAAACTTCTGAAGTAATTCTGTATTATGATAATCAATGAGGTGAAATTTAACATGGAGCACTGTACAAATGGTATTAATAACACACCACTGAAGAAGGTATTTACCAAAAATGCAACTCCCAGAAGCACCCTCATCTTCAGCAGAGAAATATTACAACAAAGCAAAAATCCAATGTCAGCACTCAGCAGGAAAAAGAGAAAGCACCTGACTGGCTCTTCTACCTTATTTGTTTGGAAAACAAGGTAGCTTGGGTTTGGGGAAAAAAGGAAAGAAAATAAAACCCTTAACAGAAATTGTGTCACCATAAAAAAAGACACAAGAAAAAGTGTTGACCAAGTTTCGAAACATAACAAATACTTAGTGATAAGTAGCTACCCAAGAAAAATGATTAGTTTCTTACCAGTATTAGCTAGAGTACATTAGTGTACACATATAGTGTACAGCTACGTATACATCTTTTCCAACACTTGCATCCAACACTCCTTGCTTTTTTAACAGTCAACAGTACACTTATCAAATGTAGGTACACTATGCCATTTAATATTATGGCTTTGACATTCTTCAGAATAATGCAAAGGCAGTTTGCTTTCCTGAGAAAATGATTTTTTTTTTTTTTCTTCTGAGTGTATGGAATTTCTTCCCTATTATGGAAGCAGTTTAAAAATTGTCTTTTGGTTGGTTTGGAAAAAAATAACATTTTTTTCTAATCTTACATAATATCTTCTGCAAGGCTATATAACAAGATTTTATTTGCAGTAAAAAGTCTTAAAAAGCAATACTCTCTTGGAGATGTATAACAAAATATTATTCAGAAATAGCAAGGAGGTGGTTTAATGGTGCATTTCACACTATAGTTTTAATCTGTCAGCAGATCACCTTATCAGATACTTAAAATAAACATATCCTGCAACCAGTTAAATGGTAACTATTTTTGGCATTTCTTATACTGACTTCTGTTTCATTTGTATCATTTTTGTCCTCTCCTTTTAATTAAAGCAGAAAGGGTCAGATTACAACTGAAAAATCAATGCCTGCAGGTAAAATATGAAAAGCTAAATTTAGGTACGTCACACAAATACAACTGGAAAAAATCTAGTCCACACTGAAATATGCTTTGAGGTATTAGAATAATTTTTTAAATCTTCTAGATCCTGACATTTATTATGCATCTTTTCCCATTTTTCCACTCACCAGACAGTGTACAAGCATCAAGAATGGTATTTTTATTTTTTCCCTATAAAAGTCTTTTCAACAGTACCTATGTCTAGAAAAAAATTATTTTTCTCCTGCATACTTGCATATTTCTGTATACAATTTCAATAAAAATAACTCTTAGTAGGAAGCATGAATGAAGAAGAGTGTGACACTTACAGCTGAGTGGCAGGATGCAGACTACCAGGAAAAGATAACTAAAGTCAATGGTGAGCACTTGCAAAACGTAAGCCAGTTTGGCAGAACCTGATACTGTACTGCAGTCGGGAAACTAGATAACAAAAGGTTGGCAATGTGCATTCTGCTCTTTAATAGAAAAGATGATATCAGATAAGCTAACAGCCAAATAGTCACATTGCGTCTTTCCTCACAATAACATGGACAAGAATACCTGGCAGTACTAAAATTTAATGGTATTTTGTTTGGAAGAAAAACTAATCTGAACTGTATGCTAAGATGACCTTTCATTTAGATAAAACTGAATTTAAAAACTACTCCTTCTGAAACGAAAGAGATAGCATAATTCATTAAGACAATTTTCTGTAAAACTGATAAGTATCTAGCCATTGTTAGACGTTTCATTGCTATAAAATGTAAGACTATCCCACTAGTAAAACTCATATGGTTTTCTGTATAAAGTCTGCCAACAGACCTTAACTAATGAATTCAAGAAGCAGATATAACACTAAGGTTGTTTTGCAAATATAGCAATGTTCATTATAATGTTTAGTTTTCCTTTTATCTAAGCTTCGTTTGTAGTGTATATTTGAAACAAACCCTTTGAAGGAGCTGAAACTCTTCAGTCTCTCCCATGATATCTCACACAAGTTAATACCTTAAAAGAAAGGTACGTTTTCCCACAAAATTAAGTACTGCACCATGCTTCTTATTTGGGGCCTTGTATTATGATGTACTATGATTAGGGAAAAAAAAGATTTTTCTACATTAGTTACATGTGAACAAGCAGTAAAAGAACCTAAATTCAGAAATAACAGCTATAGAGCCACTTTAAATCTTTTCTGTTATAGGACTATTTTTAAAGACAAAATAATTGGCTACATCATTGACAATTGTGGCACAATATGCTTCCAGTACCTATAGTTACAGGTAAAAGCTATTTTAAAGTAATTCCCTAGCTTTTGCTTTAAAAGGTGAAAAGAAAATTCAGTTTCTAATATGGACAGCAACAAGGACCATGCATCCATCATCAGGGTTTGTAGCCTGAAATTCTAGCACAGACTTCTGCCAGATGAGATGCAGGACATTAATTGGCAATAGAGGAAAGCTTTTATCCCAGAGAGGGAAATGACCCCTGGAGCTAAGTGCTAACTCCAGCGACAGTCAGGGGAGCCCTGGCCCAATTTCTCTCTCTCTTTTCTCCCACCCTGGAGGTGGGATCTGTGCCACATATTTGTGCCCCCAAAGGAGGGAGAAGGGTTGCCGAGACTATGGTTTTATGGAGTAAGCCTGGCCAGGCTGTCTGCCTCTCCAAGTTTCCCAGGAATTGTGAGAACTTTTTCTCCCAAGAGGCATTCTGAGAGGCTGCAGGGATGTAGTTAAGGATAGGAGGTAGGACTTCACTAACTTGCTTCCCTCCAACTCACATTGCTCTATTTGCTCTGTTAGCTCCCAGCATAATGCAATCTAATGCTTCGGTGGCAGCCTGGGACCCCCTCCCTGGAACAGCCACGTTCAGACATTGATTTGGCAGGTTGACACCCTTTTCCTGAGAAAATTAAGCAAGTGAAGGGAAGTGATGTGTCTGAACTGTTTAAACTCAACTAAATTTGAATAAAATTGGATGGGATTAAGAAAAGGTGTTTTTCTAGCTCTAGGGCCTTTTCTCCTCCAAATTTCAAAGATTTGCAATGTAATAGCTTTCCTCTATCCCACCCTCCCCTAAAAGTCAAAGGAATCTTAAAATACCTAACACGAAACACAGTCTACATACGGGTGTAGTAATCCACTCCAATTATAAAATTATAGACAGTGCCTTTGCAGGAATTTGCATTGAGGATTGTGATCCTCATTCTTTAAGTCTACAATAAGGCACAGAGGGCAAAATGGAAAAATGCCATAACACAGACTATGGCACTTGACAGTGCAAGGGGCACCTCTTCAGCAGCAAAGCCCAATTTTCTTCTGAAATCAGTAGCTGAAATCCAGTCTAGAACCTGTCGTGATCAGCAGATATTACTA
Organism: Ciconia boyciana; assembly: GCF_034638445.1. NCBI lineage: Eukaryota > Metazoa > Chordata > Aves > Ciconiiformes > Ciconiidae > Ciconia > Ciconia boyciana. The sequence continues at coordinate 44,818,507 of NC_132938.1, forward strand.
TTTAACTACGAGGAAGCCTGTGTGAAGTGTGTTTGTGAAGCTCAGCCCACTATCCAGCAGACACGTGCTAACACTACAAATAAATGACAGCTTTTTTGGCAGGTTCATCAGAGCCTTCATCACAACATGACTGCAACAGCCTAGAATTGCCATCTAAGGCACTTCATGCTCTGCATCACTTCCTAACACCTATAATAATAAAAAAAGCAAAGCTACAGACAGAAAATTTTTTGTCCGTATATTTTGTGTACATAGCCTGGAAATATAGTGTAATTAATATTGTATCAATGAGAAATTTTGTACAACAATGCTGAGGAATAGGGTGGGTTTATTCATACTTATTTGATTATATGTACTTGATAGCTGGAAAAACTTTGTAAGAAAACTCACAAATATTTGCCATTTACTTAAACTACAGATGTCAATGTAAGCATAATCCCTGTCCTTGACTTGCTCTTTTCTAAATGCTAACTATAAAGTACAGTTGGTGATTTACACAGTGTTTGTAGATTCACACAGAGTTTACAGATTTGTCTTTGTTGCCCAAAGTGATTCTTGTGTTCCAAGTAAGTGGTAGATGGATGAACAGACAGACGCTATGAATGCCCAGAGAAGACTGAAAGCAATAATATGCAAAGCCAAATTAGGACTGCAATTGGCATGTAGTCTTTCCTCAACTTCCATTATGTCCTAACATTTGTTTTGCGTAAACTTTGTTTTGTTTTTCTATAGAATTTTAATTTTATGCCTCAGTTCTGTGTTTCCATATCCACTCTTTTTTCTGGACCTCTGGAAGTGAACACTAAGTTTCTTGAATGATTTGAAAATATATAAATACTCACATATTTGATTAGTTATAAAAATAAACATCTTTCTTGAATCCAAAACGAATTATGAATAAAGGAAAAGAGTAGTTACTAGCTGTTACACAAAAATAGCAATAAGTGTGGATCAAAAATTAACTTCCAGGAAGTACACAATGACAATATAGAAAAGCAAAGTTCATAGGAAAAAAATAATGCCAAAGTTATCTAGGGTTTTCATACATACATTGAGGAAGCCTTTTTTGAAAACTTACTCTTATTGTCTATACATACAAAACCTGAGCACTCACCGACCAAAAAAGAATAATACACAGTTTTACCATTACTTGCTTTCTATGGTTTAGTAAGACAGTTTTTGGAACTACCATACTGATTTATATAATCCATCACTTCCACTGCACTGAATAAAAAGAGGACTACCCCACAGTCCCACCTCTCCAACCACATCACCAAACACCTTACAGACTACAGAAGGCTATCAGCTGTTTCAAAGAGCTCTTTCCTTCCCATCTGCTTTTCAGGATGAGGAGGTACCATTACTTTTTGGGGAAGCCTTGGGTTTTCTCTTCTTTGGCATAAAACTCCGACTATTTTTATGAAAAGGAGTTCTTGTTTTTCAGCCATCCTTTCTTTGGAAGGAAGGAAGAAAGAAGAGGATAGCTCTTGCCATCGCATGTTTATTTTTGCTAAGAGGATAAAGTTAGTGCCAGGTCCCAGAAGAAATAGATAATACAAAGAGAATTATTGAGGAATAAATTTGTAATGGTTTCTTTTTGAACAGCATTATCTGTTTCTAAAAAGGAATATATATCTTTTTCGTAAGTGAATGTGACTGCGGAGCACATGAGCCAGGTCTTCCCTCCACTGAGTTAAGAACATCTTTTTAAAGTCTCTAGGTCTAATGCTAGAGCTCTGCTGAGTTACTGAAAGGGGAGCAGAGAAGGAAAAGGAAACGCCTTCAGGTATGCCTCAGCAGCTCTATTTGAAGATCTCCTTTCTGTGTGTGTGGATCCCAGTAACTGGACAAACTTCAAAGTACCTGTCCAGTTATGCAACAGTTTATCTCAGTCATTGGTGAAGGGCTTGACTCTCAAAATGGACATTTTACAGACCAGAAAATCTTTGGAAAGGGTGCCTCAATATCACTTTTATTTCCTGTAACCCATTCTTCAATGTGAAAATATCGAGACCTACTAAACATGCAAAAACAGGGAAAAGTGATAACCAGAAAAAAGGGTTACCAAGCTTGTAAAGGTGACGAAACATCCAGTGCACAGAAATTGTGCTTCCAACAGGCTGTCCTTTACAAGGAAGACTCAGAAAAACTGTATCTGTCTGTGTAGTGTTAAATCAGCTATGTGAATTCACATGGTAAACAGGCATTTGCACAGCCAGTTTTAATGAAATAGAATACCTGATTACTTATCTGGGAAGCCCAGATATTTCCTCTGAACTCAACAGTATCCAAAGTGCATCTCATTTGATCCTAGGCATCTATACTCACTTACCCTTCCAGCAAGAAGAAACAGAAAAACAGGCATCTCAGGCCAAGGGCATGCACCCCTGTAACACAGGTATCCAAAACAGGCAGATCTAGTGTCTGACTGATAATGCCACCTCTCTCTTTCAACTCATTATAGCAGGATGAGAGATGACCGGCTTAAACTAAACACCTGTCTTTTAGAAGGCTAACCTTAAGGGCGATAAATGCTGTGTTTGGTGTTTCTAATCATTTAGCACATTTCCTTCCCAGTATTTTTCAGATGCAATACAGAGAATGGATATGCAACTTTGTGCCTTCTTTGTTGCAGCATAATTACATTCTTCAGCGAAGGCACAAGAGGTAGTGGCCATGTAACTGATATTCCATGCACCAGGCAAGTGTGTGCAATTCAGAAGATACAAGATTATACAAACATACATGAGCAGGTGATTTAAAAAAGAAAAGAAAAAATACCCCAAAATAATGTTTTTTGAGATTAAAAAATAGCGCTGCATTAAGTTCCTATTAAATAATTCTGCACATTTTAACATACAATAGTTTGTATCTTTAGACAATGTTTCTAGGATTTGAAATGTTAACCTAACAGTGAACTGAAGCTGAGGAGACAAATCAATAGCTTCATGTGCTTTTCTTTTTCTTTTTTTTTTTTTTTTTTGCATAATAAGTATGTGTCTTAATAATTACTGTTACTACTCAGCAACCTGAATACCTAAAGGTGCTTGCCAAAATTATGTCTTAATCTTTGTAAAACATTGCACAGTCCCCTGTTAAACTTTTGCGGGTAATTAGTAATTTTGGCAACAAAGTTCCACATTGGACATGGGACAGAATCTTCCCTGTAGATTCTTAGACTAATTACCTAAGGAGTGAAAGACCAAACAATTACAAACTTGAAAAAATATTCAGTCTAAAAAAAGCACAGTTAATTTCAGAACTAACTCAAATTGAGAATCAAGATGTGGGCTTAAAATAAAAACTATACTCAACTTTGTTTAAAAGCAATTACAGAAAACAGAATAAAAGTAATTTAATTAAGCCATACATAAAGCTCTGTACATTAGGTAAGTTTGTCCTAAGGCCCTGTCAAAAGTTTTATCAGTTACCCCAGTAGGTTCAGAGATATTTAAAAAATAGCGCGCTCATGGACTTCCTGGTCTTACACTGCTAAATAAAAAGGGGACCAGAGCTAACAAATTTGAGCACAGGGCATGTGATTATCCGTACTCCCTAACTGTCAGTTCATTCCCTCACTCTGTTTCAAATTGTTCCAGCTTGCTGTTTCCAAGACACAATGTAAGCATGGTCTTAAATGTAGTTCACTCCAGGGACCATTTCCCAACAAAACTGCAAACGTTCAGATCCCACCAGCTCAGCTCTCGAGAGGCTCACCTGCCCTCTCCTGACATGCCACAGGGCAAGCAACGTATACACACGTACACCCTTCGTCTCATGCTATAAAAACCACCACTTCAGTAGACCACAGCACAGCCCTTGCACTATTTAGATACTCTGAACCATCAAGAACACACAATCACAATCATCAATTTGTCCTAAAAGCACAATGTTGGGACTCACTATGAAGCTGGAAGATGACAAAAACTGCATATTCTTCAGTTGTTAAAGTTTATGAGAAGGGGTCTGAACAGCAGCATTATCTCAAAGTTTAAGCAGGGCTTAAGATTCAAGAGTATTTCTTACTCATCTTAAAAGCATCATTTGACATCTCCGAGTACTAGCTTACATTTCTGAAAAATGGGCTATATGTTCAGGGAGACACTGCACAGCCTAATTAACATTTAGAAAATGTTTTAAGGTCCTTGGACGAAAAGCAAGATCTCATGAGAATTATGATATCACACCAAGTCTTAATTGGCAAAACTTCAATGACTTCAATTCTAGAGGATAACTTAACCTACCCACTAAATTACTGATTTGCCTAAATACAAGGAAGAATCATTCACTCTCCCATTAATGAAAGACAGATTTTCAAATGACACACTCTTGTAGGTGAGAACCATTTAGTTTACCTGGAAACTATCTCCAGAATTGCAGTACTTCAAAGCAGAGCATGAAACACTGGCATATCTTTTTTTTTTTGGCTCCAGAAGGGTATTCTGAAATTAAGTAAAAGGCCAGAAGCTAAAATGCTTAATCTTCTTACAATTTATTAATCCATTTTATTAAGAACAATAAGGGTATAGCTACATTTTTTTCTTAGGCATATCAAGTAGGAAAAACCTCGTGCTTGACAAATAAAAACCAAGTTCATTAAAACTACATTTTCTACTGAAAATAAAGCCCCTTTAAACATTGCCTTAAGGCAATAGGCTTGGAAACATTTACTTCATCAGCACTCTTAAACAAACTTATTTAACAGTATTTCTCCATTACCATCTACTGTGGGAATCCTTAACTTAACAATATTGTAAATCCCTGAAAAGAAACAGTCAGGATGAAAGACAAATAGACTAATGCATAATTGACAAAAGGACTAACATTTAAAGAACCAGTAACACCAAAATCAGGAAAGCTAGGTATAATCCCTAGCACCTTAAAGCAACAAAGCATCCTTACTGCTCCAGGAATGAGAGAATTAAAATAAATTTAAAAAAAAAAAAAGCAAAAAAAAAACCAACCAAAAAACCCCACAAAAACAACAACAACAAAAACCCAAAATCAAACAAAACCAAACAAACCAGAAAACCACCCTCCCAAGGAATTCACAAAATGAGATGCATCTAGATTGTAGCTAGTCGAAACTAAGAAAGCACAAGACATGGTCATGAAGCTCAGCATAAAAAGGATCAACCGCCCCCAATATTAGCCAAACCGACACCAAGTTCCCTTTCCGTGCAGAAAGGCAGGCATTCAGGGGCAAGCTACAAAATCCCATGCCAATCATCAGGTACACTCGCGAAGTGATGGCCCAGGCTCTCCGTGGTTTATTTCCCCTTTGATAGGAGTGATTAAGTCCCATTAGCGTCAACGGGAGGAAGGCATGCATAGCAAGGGTGGAGGCACTCCCTCCAAGCCAAGTGCCGGTGGCACTCGGGCTGCCCGGCAATTAACGCACAACACGGTGATGGAGACAGCAGCTGCGGAAGAGAAAAGAGCTGGGAAAAAAAGAATACATATATCAGAGAGAAATGGCAGTGTCAAGCACAAGGAAAGCTCGCCATGTCTTTGGGATTTAATCATGCATTTTAAAGGGGAACAGAAAGGAGCAGAGGGGAAAAGATGGGCTCTAACCCAAACAGTATCATGAGCAATAAACAAAAGGGATTGAAAATCAGAAACTCTTCCATAGCAGGCAACAAGCTCTGCAAGCTTCCATCATTTCAGACTCAGTGTTGAGAAGGGTCAAGAGGAAAATCCTTACTTTTAGGAATGTTTGCTGTAATCTGTTCCTTGAAAAATGACAGCTATGGAATGAATCAAGTAACTGCTGTGAAAAATCATCTGTTCTGCAAAAGGCAACTGGCAACTCCTCTGCCAGCTGGTATTTAAGAGACTATTTTATGTGAAGAAAAACAAAACATAATTTACAGAATACGTTCATCCAAATTCACCAAAAGGTAAAATACATTTATTTTCTTGACTGTAAATTATTAACAATTTCTCCTCTTAGACGCACGAAAACACCAGTATCACAGCTGATTGGCAATTTCTAAATCTGAAAAATATTCTTAGAAATCACGTGTGCAGATTATCAGTGCCAAAATCCATCATGTGGATCCAAGAGAAAAAATTCATCCACTAGCCTGTTCACCAGTAATCCTTTCAAGTTTATCCCTCAGTGAATACCTAATCAGAGTAGCATACAGGAAGAGACACAGAAAGGGCCAAATTCTTCTGTGATAGATCCTCAGCGAAATTTGAAAGATCAGTACACACAAGTTTAGGACCATTTGTAGCTTCACATTTAATTTAGTAGTCACCTTCCAATCCATTTAAGAATAGAAATTTTGTCTACTTTGTTCTAAGTATTGTAACCTATATTTTCTCAATCAGTCACAGTGTAAATACATCTACCTGGGGAGTTATGTACAGCACATAACACCTGACATTGCAAATCACTGCTTACTCTCAGGTTAAAAAAAAAACCACCACCACCAAAACAGGATTACAAGGGTGAAATCTGCACATATTAAAATCAATTCACTGTATTTTTATCTTCTAAATATGCAGAAAGAGTGATCTCTACATACACCTACAAAGCACAAATTACACACCTACAAAGCACTAATTAAAAATCTGGTGACATAAATATTTATTTTACAGTTCCACTAACCGCAGAAGTTTTTTTCCACAAGCTGTTGATCAGAGGTTCTGAAACAAAGATAACTTCAAGCTTGATCTCAGAAGCGTAATGCAGAGAGGGATGCGTAATCTCTATTTGAACCAAACATTGCACATCCAAGTAATATACTGAGACAAATTCTGATCCTGCAAATATCTAGGTACAAGAACATCCAACAGAACTGGCCAAGGATGTCAACAGAAGCTCTATTTATTGACTTATGCTAAGTGCCCACAAGAGAAAAATCTGCTTATCTTTATTGATAACATGCTTAGAAAGTCAGAGGGACCAGACCATGCCTACCACTTCTATTCAACAGCACTCACCAGGCCCACCTTAGCTACTCAGATGATTTGACTACAGCTGCAGAGCAAGGGGAAGAATAGTTCAAGTCACAAGCGCAAGCTATTATCTTTCTGGTTTAGCAAACATACAAAAATTAATTTCCTATAAAATGGTTAGCAACAGGAATTTTTGAAACATCTTATCTCAGCAGGCCCTTATTCACAGCAAAAAGGCTTCTGTTTCGTCAGCTAAGCTGGATCAAATAATGTTTGACAAACAAGAGTCTTCACTATAAAAATTAAGTGGCTTACTCAGACCATCCATGTAATTTAAATAATTAGACTTGTTTCTAATACCTACAGAATAAGAGATTTAACTTAGAGCACGTGCTTACAGTTTTTATAATGAGATGCTTTAATAATTTTAAAAAATACTTCTGCTGCTTTTTGCAATCTTTCTCTGAATTTGTATAATCGATTCAGCTTCGTTAACATTTCACACGCTCTACCTTATTCAGGTTTCCTCTTATTCCAAACACGGAAACACTGCTGATAGAAATCAGACACCTAGACAGAAGCTCAGATCACTGTTTAGTAAGCATGCTTTCAAAATATCCCCATTTTGAGAAGCACTCTTTATAAAGCAGACTTTAATTCCATCTAAAACCAAACTAATTTAAATTTCAGTAGAACTACTATCTGTGTTAGCCTGTTCCCTACTCTGCCAAATCAGGTCACCTCAATGGTAGCATTCAGTCAGTCTTTCCCTTGGCTTATCCTCGAAAAAACTCTGTTTGTGCTAAATGGTAGGTAGGCATATTCTCAAATATTTGAAAGCTCAGCCAAGAACTGTATCTCACAAATCACACCAATGGATGTTCAATATGCATTTTATTGTTCATATGTTCCAAAATTGAAAAAAGTCATAAAACTAAATGCTTGTAGTAAATTAGACATAAGGAAATGCAATTACTCATACATACTTGGTAAGAGCTACTTTTTAATTCAACTGGGTAGACAAAAATGAACGTATTTCTCCACAAATGCTGCTTCAGAAAGATCCTCTCTATCCGAACATATTCCACGTATGATGTCACTGTGATTTCACTACATTGACCTAGTGTTTCACATGAGTGCAAAGTAATAGATTTCCAAACCAAACAAGCTAAAATAAAATTTGATTACATATTTATTCATCTCTCAGCTGAAGCTATTAAGTGGTAACCAGTTTACTATCCACATTCCTGTAACTTTTAAGATACTTTGTCTTCTCTTCCTATCATCCTACACAGAGCCCCTCAGACCATAAATGCATATCGATTCAGCATTTGGCACCACTGACAGGTGAGGGGGAGATGGGCTAGCAACCTTTTTTTCATGCCAAATCTATTCTTAGTTGTACTATCAAGGTACTATCATGTTGTCCTATCAACTAACAACCTTATCTTAATCTATAATTTTCTACTGTGTTTACAATAAAGCATTAAGAAGAAACTTCATATAAGAACCTACAATTGTATCTGAGAGGGTTGTTTTAACAACTAATTTGACTAATTAATGCTGTTTACACACCAAGTTTGCTGGAGTTTTTTGCTTTAAGAATGGTTTATGTTGATTTAACTTTGAAACATTAGCATAAGGTGCTCTTAAACTGAAGCAAGAATGTATAAAGAAGGCAATGCCTCCTTTAACCAAACTGATCTCTAAATCTACTTAATTTAATCACTACACTTTTCTTGTGTACACAAGACCTTTGTGTTACCACAGCCTCTTGAAAAGGTGTAGGCTTTAAGGATACTGAGAGAAGCAGCTTGATGGACCATGCACCCAATGAACTGCAATTTAGGTACACAAGGCTTTGTTTGATTACTCCCCCCTAACCAGCTTGCCCTGTACTAACAGCTGTTAGGACACTTATATTGCATGACAAGGAAGAAGAGATTTTTAACCATTCTGTTTGTAGGATGAGAAAAAATGGATACCCATTTTGCCACCACACTGAACTAAAACATTATAACTTAGGCAAGCCATGGCTGGATAGATTAATATTTTTTTCCAAAATCTATTCAGGCACCACATGAACACACACACAGAGGAAAAAATAAAAGCATTACTCAGCGAAAAATTTACACTTAGCAAAAGGGATTTCATTTGCCACAGACTATGCCTAAGCAAAATGAACAAAAGAATATCTATGTGAAAGCAAATTTCACGTACAAGCAATCTGCATACTGGAGCTTTTCTCCAGTAGCACTTGCCTTTTTCCATATAATAAAAGCCTATGTGGATGACAGTGCACACACACTCGTGTTGTAACGCCTTGGGAGAAAACCATAATTCAGTGAGGCTGGGCCCCACCTCACTTCCTTCACTGACAGGTGCCTGACAATCCTTGTGCCAAGGGCATGCAGCTGTGTCTTCCCCTCTCCTCCTGGGAGAGTTAACACTATCCTCACCAGCCACTGGACAACCCACATGGCTTGTAAAGAACTCCATACACCTCCTTGCCATGTAACTTGTCTCTTGGGAGGTCTCTAGTTTCTTAGCCTTTTGAATCTCACAGTGTTTTGCTTCCAGTCTGCTCTATACCCTCCTTTCCAATCCCTTTTATAGCTTCTGCAGTTTTTTATATTTGTGTAAAATATGAGAGATGGCTTCGTTAATCTATTGGGTTCTCCCTTACTATTCTATTCCCTTACTTTTATTTTCACATCCAGATCAATAAACATCAAAGTGAGATATTTCTCTTTTTTTCCTATTTTATACCTACCATCCCCGTGTCTATTCTCTCTCAGATTTTTCTCTCCTGCCTTTGGTTCTTCCCCTTTCACCTTACCTTCCTTGCTTGGTAATCAATAACAACCATCTAGATTCCGTAACAGCAGAGGGGAACCTCCTTTCTTCATCCAGGAAACAGGACACTGATTTAAGTGTAAGGAGATGCACAAAATACAATTGAGCACCTGCACAAGTTAGACGTGGGCAAAAATCCCAATTCTTTTTGCTATACCAGACCACACCAATTATTAACAAAGTACATTTCTGCCTTATATGCCTCTTCTCTTTCACTTTCCAACAGAGATTTTCAGAGGCAAGACACAATTTCCTGTAGTATACACCAGTACTTTACTTAGCTCTACATGAAAACTGAACATTTGAAAAAAAAAAAATGGGCAAAACCCTCACATTTTTCTTCTAAAGCATTAATCCATGAAATATGTAAAGTGTTTTCTGTGTGTCATGGCTGCCTCATTTCTCTTTGTTTGTAAAACTGACCTGCATCAGAAGGGAAGATGTAGCCAACTAGAATATGAAGCTACCTGGGACACATGGACAACATCTACCTAAATTACAGATTGCACAGATTCAATACATCTATAAATATGTGCAAATTACATACAGATCTGTAAATTAATTCATGGAAGAGCCCCAAAGTGATAGAGGATATACTAGCAAACTGCTGGAAAGTTTCCCGGTGTGAAGTTGGTCCATCCCAACCAGCACTGTGCCTGAGCAGCTCCCAGGATGGGGCAGCTGAAACAACCCTTAGTCCATGGCCAAGGGTAGGCAGCTCAGATATAGCCACAATTGTTGGAGACAGACAAAATTTACTAGCACAGACACTGGCCACTTCACAACAGCTGGCCTCAGTATTCAGGGACATTTTTAGGCATACAGACAAAGAGATTCCCAAAGGATTTGACATAATTTTCCCCAAGTTTTCCTATTTTGACACCTTACCCTACATCAACCCAACCCTGGAGGCTCTGTTACTGAGAGTGCTCAGAGATATCATGCTACCAATACCTTCCTGGTGTGGCTGGGAAATCTCCTCCTTGCTATCTGCAGACTATCCCTTACAGCTGAGACAATCAACAAACTTCTGCAAAAAGATTAAAAGCTAGTAGAAGTTTCATTACCTCCTGCGTGATTTAATTTATAAAGCACATATGCAAAACACAGTCCTTTTGCTAGAGGGAAAAATCCTGGTTCACTTTTGGCTCTCTGAACTCCACACCCGCCTCTGGTGTCAGCCATGGTGGTGGGCGTTCAGTTTGATCCAGGGTTTGGCATCAACCTTCTATAGCTCTTCAGTACTAGTGTATTTGGATAAAGTATTTTCCATCATCTTATTATTGCTTTGACATACTCATTTAGCTTTTTACATAAGCAAACTCCCATTTACTTTAATTTACTGCCAGAGTAAAGAACTCAAGAGTTTGGACTATTATTTATTTATTCGACCTGATCTCTTGCCATACATGGGCAAGGCACTCTACAGATAAGCACATCGTGCCCTAAGCAGGCCAAGGGGCTAGGCTGTAACAGATTTTCTTGCTTTCACACTTGATTTCACACATGTGGCATGTTGTTTTCTTTTGTGACAATATTTTGTGTCTGTGTGTAGTTAGAAGGGGTTTTTTTGTGCGCAAAGCTGGTTCTCAAGCAGAGTTCAGAGACGAGGAAGACTGGGAGGAGAGGGTTCTGAGAAACTAGGAGGAGGGCAAGGGAGCTTTGGCTACTCAGGAAGTAATTTCAAGAATATTGGATAAATATCACACTTATGGAAGGATTAAAAGGAGGGGGAAAAAAAAAAAGAAAAGAAACAAAGAAATCCAAACTCTGCTCTGTAACTTGCATAACGTGTCTTTCTAAAGACACAAACATATAAAAGCAGAAAACCACAGCATTTGTATATGAGCTCCATTTACTTCATGAAACCAACTGAAAAGCTATTAACAACATCAATTTTACAGAAAGATATCATTTTCTTACTGAGAAACTTGCTGGTCATTTCCTTTATGTTTTTCAGACAATACACCTGCCCATAAGACCAACATAACTTGTAACACAGTTCTGCTCTATATCAGAGACCTGAGTATCTGAGTGAGCATCAGGGTATATGCTCTTTTTTCAGACAGCAGTGGAAGTGAAGATTTTTGGAATAAAGTATACAGCAACAGTGACATCTTTCACAGAAGTGTGGTTTCCCACCTAGAGCCAGTGCTGGAATACTGCCATGAGAACTGTAAACATCCTTTGTGCTTATAGGGCCAGATCTCCCAAAGCAGCTCCTAACACGGTCCCTGAAAGAAATATTTTGTGTGCGCCAGAATTTCCATTTTTGTCAATAGCAACATATCAGCATATGCACTGAGTCACTGCAGATGATCTCCCAGGCCAGACATCCATCCATACAAATATAGAATTTCCCTGGGCAAAGTTTGCAAGAGATCATTTTTTTGGATGGAGTGCAAGACAGATTTCATTTGAAGCCCACAGGTACTTTAGAAACAAAACCATTTTAAAGAGGTTTTTATCCCTGTATGGGCATGAATAAGGTAGAATAAATAACTAGGATAAGATTATACACAAAGTACTTCACAGCAAAAACAGAGCCATGGGAAGGCTGTTTTTCTCCCTTTGAGCCTTCAAATCTTATCCAAGCAAGCACCTTCTTTTCAGTATTATTCTTTTACCCACCATACTGAATTTCTTGGACTCGAGGCAAACATAACTCCGAAGTTATAAACAGCTGCTGTCCAACCACAAAGTTAGTTAAAAATCACAAAAAATCCAACTCCACTGACACATTTTGCCACCTGCCTAACAATGTCTTTTAGGCAGTATTACATATGTATGCCTATAATGATTTACACTGCAACCCAGTGACACCCAGTATATTACAAACAGTGATGCTGACCACCATAATTTTTTATACTGAGTCAGAACAAAGGTATTTAGGACAACGATTCATTAGTTATAAGTAAAACAAAAGAGTCAAAGGACAAATTCTGGCTGTATAGAAACCAATAGCAAAATTTCTCCAGGCTTTTAAGCAAAGAGTAAAAGTGAAGTAGTAAATGGACCTCTGACCAGAGCTTCTGCTTCACCAGGCTGTTTGTATAGTTTTACCACATTAAGCTGTAATACAAGCCAGTCAGTTTTTACATGAGTGCCTTCCTCAAAAACATCTTCCTCACTTAGAAATAGTTCTTGTCCTCAGCAACTCCAAAACACTGTCATTTCCACACTTTCTCCAAAAAACAGAGAGGAAACGGATCTTTTCATTTCACTCCTCCTTCCCTGCCAGCAGTGTGGGAAAGCTCCTCTCCTATTGGCTTCCCTACCTGCCAGCGGTTCCTCATAGCAATGCAGGTAACAGACCATCCACCAGCCTCTACTGATCATGACACTGGCAGGCAGTGGTCCTTCAGGACCTACTGGCAGCAGCGATGGTAAGCATCTGCCTGCAATATTCTCTTTATGGCATGACCAACTGAGTGGAAACTGGGTCACTTCTGAATACAGAAGATGACGCAGTAGGGGTATGCAATTGATTCTCGTGACAAAGGGTTCATCAAGTGTTGCCAAGTTTAATTTAAACCCTCAGGGCTTAAATCTGGGAACAAGTTTCCTCTCTGATAAAGGAAGAATCCATTTTCCCCTTCTGTTTTTGGAAAACATGACAGAGGCAGCATCCCAGACAGCTTCCATATACCAGGTCCCTTCTTACACTCTAAAACGGAGAGAAGGAAGAAGGTATATTTAGGCAGCAAGGTACAGAGAGAGAGAGAAAGAGATTGCCCTGGCTAAGAGGCTGACGGTGGTAGCCAGCAGGTCTGCAAACTCTGTTGGGTGCTGATGCAGTGCCCCCGCCTGCACTCCTGCTCAGTCTGCCAGGAGCTACAGGACGAGAATTTTCTTGCAGCAGCTGCCTCAGGCACACTGGGCACAGTTACCTGGGAGAGCAATAACCAGCTGCCTTCAACTCGGAGTTGGTGGGAAACGTAAAAGCTGACTTAGGCAGATTTGGGGGGTAAAGAATGAAAGATGAATCAGTGCAACACTACTTCTCCCTGGATTTTGTCTGCTGTGATCACATCACTATGCCTGGAAACACCCTGAATTGCCGATTTGCTAATACATGTTAGCATTTGGGGTTTTGAAGCTTAAAAGATTTTTTTAGGCTCCCTAGGCTTTCTATCCAGTAGAGGCAGCGGAATATTGCATTCTAATGATTTTAGTGATCAAGGGAAAACACTTATTTGTTCATGGTTATTTTTGAAAACGAAAGGGAGATAAAATTAAAAACCAAAAATCTTCCACATACAATTCTGCTGTAAATCTCTCCAGTTTACACAACAGATAGCAGAGAGCAAAAAATACTAGTGGAATATAAGAAAAGGTTGTTTGAAAGGAAAACAAGGTCTTGTGTGGATGGCATGCTTCACTAAACATATAACCTAAAGATTTTTATTTTTCAGCATACTTAATCACTTTTTTTGTTCAATAATCTTTTTCATTATTAAAGATATTAAAAAGCTTTTACATAAGTTGTTAGCATTCTATATGGCAAAAAAACCTGCTAAATCCATGGGAGGCTGTCACAAATGTCAGTGCTAGGCAGACGCTGGACTATTTTTTTTTTTCCTACAATTAAGTATATTGTCAGTATGTCAAAATGTACATTACAAGAGCAGGTGAAAAAAACTGTGAGAAAAGCAGTGAATGAATCAATTCATTATGCATCTATTCACTACCAAATTCTTCCTTCTTCTGTTACTTTACCTTCTAAACCTTCCGGTTAAGCTTTACATTTAGTCAGACAAGCTGTCTCCTACAAGTAACAAATATATGGTTTTCACTATGACGTAATGCCTTTCAATACACAAGCACTACACAACTACATTTTCACTAGCTAGATGATAAGGGAAACTTTGATTGTGCTTTCTGTAGAAAATCCATGCATAAGAGGTAAAAAAATGGTGTGAAATGAAAAGCACATTTGAAAGTTAAATACATAAGCACAGTCATGTATATGTGTGAAATTTTTTTTCTATATAATGCACTGTGCTGGTTAGCAGCTTAATCAGCTGAGACCAAATGATTATTCAGCATCAATAACCCCTATTATGAGTTGTGAATTTTTTTTTTTTAATTAAAAGTGCTTAAATAACAGGACAAGTATGAAATTACTGAAGAAAAAATAACAAGAGTTTCTTAATAAATCTAATTTCATATGTGTTCATAAGAACTTCATAAGCTTTGTTCTGTAACTAAAAGGACTTTAATTTGAAAAGTTCATCAGATAAAAAAATATTTTCCTTAGCCCTTGTGACATATTTAATTTTATAGATCTGTTGGTTTGGGGCTTTTTTTAAGTAATGTATACAGCTCTAGGTTAAATCATTGGACACCTGTGAGGGAGGAAGAACAAAGGAACACTTAAAGCCGCAGGGAATTGCCATATTCTCCATTTCAGCAGTGAGATAAACTACTGGAAGATTCTGACCGAGATGCAGGATAGCACCTGCATCCAACCCCATACCCTCAGAAAATCAGTGAGTTTTTCACTTACTTGGAATTGTTGGTGCTGAATTGGGGCCTAAAGAAGAAACTGCAGAATAAAAGAGCAGATGGAAACCCCAGAAGAGCAGATGAAGAACTGCCAAGAGTGACTGAGGTGAAACAGAGCCAAATATTTTTATCAACTCCTAAAACAAGACATCCTTGGTAGTGAGATCAGAAGCTGAGCAATCACACCAAATTATGCTTCAACCTGAGATGAAAATTTTAATTTTGTTCTTCCAGCCAGTATAAACAAGAAAATAAAAGAAAAACATCATAGCAACTTTCTAAATATAGCCAACAAAACCAGAGACAACCTTATAACTTACAAGCTCTGGAAGGGAAGTCCATTTGAAAAAAAAAATAATAGTGGATATAAAGGGGAGATGCTACACAGCAATTTTGTTTCACGGAGATAAGTGTGGCTTGTAAGATGAAAGTTACTTATCTGTTATTGTTTTATGGAGTGTTTGTTGTGCTGATGGAAGACAAAGGTCAGACCTATACTAAAGCAACTTTACCTGATTATTCAGAAGTCAGGGTTCAAGTTTTTATTGCTGGGGTTTCTATTAACAAGCCTATGTCTTGGGCGAACTGAAAGGTGATGTCCTGTTCCAGACTACTGGTGCACAACAGTCTGGCTCCATGAGGTGCACGCCTGGGAAAGGTGTCTGTGATGGGCTGAGAGGGCAATAAAAGCTTTCAGGGACTGTTCAGGAATGAGTGTGCCTGATCAAAAAAAAAAAAAAGTCTCTCCAAATTTCCATTCACCAAATGGAAAAATAAGAGATTGAGTTGTGGCAATTTCCCCCTAATAGAGGAGGGGACAGAAATCCTGGGATTCATTAAAGACCTCTGCTGAATATTTTAACAGGCAGATCTGAAAAGGCTCTGTACACAAAGGGGTTTTTTCATTAAAAAAAAAAAAAAACAAACAACAACAACACCACCACAACAAAACCAAACCTATATATTGTCTTGAGTGGGAACAAGGAGGACCAGTGTGGAAGACAAGATATGCATCTTTGAAAGTGAGGAACTGTAACACTCCCTTTTGAACATAAAACTATCTGTAAAAGCTATCAAACAATCAGAAGGGACCTGTGTGTTTTAGAATATGGTATTTGTACCAAAACCTGTCCCTGACATGCAAAAAGAATGACCAGCTGTGTAGGGAACCATTTATTGGGCTATAATGAATTTTAGCTTCTCTAGGAATTACTCAACAACCGCACAGCAAAGGCATCGTTTCTTTTTTCCCCCTTCCATCCAGCTCCTCGCCCTCCTACAGCTGGTCCCAACATGTTGCTCAGTCCTCACCATGCCCAAGCGCTGAGAGGCTGAACAACAAGAATTGTCTTCCCACGGTGCCAAGCATTCGGAATCCCCCACAAACACCAGCTTTACGATGCTTTCTTCTTAGTCCATCCTAACCACTGTTTATGAGGGAATCGGAGTCCCCAGAGAGCGAGTATTTGCACTGGGCACTGGCAACAGGCAGCTCAGGCATTTTGCTTGCTGCCGATGAAAGCTAAGAACCATGCAGCCAGATCTGAGAGCAAGACCCTAGATGACAGATACGACACAGAAACAACCAGCTGTTTCATTGTTTTCCTTGCGTGACAATAAAGCAACTGGAAAAGGCTTTTAGCCATAAACAGAAGGCCCAACTGGTTAGCATGATTTTTGGCCAGCCCAAAGTGAATATTCAACGCTTGAGCGCATGCAAGGTTTTGCTGAAAGTGACCTTGATAACGTGGTTGTCTGCCACTTTAAAGCAGAAGCAAAAAAATTTATATAGTGAGGGCAATACTGCATATATAGTTAAAGAGGCTGTCCTTTATAATGTGTGCATAACGTAAGCAGTGTGTTTTTGAAAAATGAAAACAAAAATGAATTCACATCCAGCACCTGCAAAATCTGAACTGGTGATTACAATTTTGGGCAGACAATTTGGCACAGACATTCCTACTGATAAATAAAAATGTGGTTTTGAAGGCAGCTGTATATTGCACTTCACTGGAGAATTTGCTTTCATTCTCCCACAAAATAGTCCATCAATGCATTAGCTCAATAATAACCATTTTTTTTATTGCTAGATGAACATGTTTTATGTTTGGATGAGATACAGCTGACAGCTCATTTTTCCCTTGCAGTCAACTCGATCTCATCCAAACTATTAATGTAACAGAGTTCCAAGACGGATTTGCCAGTGAACGTTAAGTCAATTCCCACTGACTTAACTGAGGACAAAACTCAGCCCTTAAACAGCAGAAGAAATGTTAACTGGTATGGCTACTGAGTACAGAGTTTATTTTCTCTCCATGAGAAATAGGCATGAAGCAATATCTGTTCAGGAGACCAAGCAATTTATGTAATGTCCTTGTTATCTTTATCAACATTTTCACTATGTACTTGCAGTTCACTTTGGTATGGCTTGTTTTGTTATAAAATGAGCTCCTATACTACAAACATATTTCTGCAAGTACAGTAACTGGATCAAAATAAAGACACACTTTGCTTCCAGGAAAAATATGCATACTATATAGAACAGTAAGCTTTTGAAGCAAGTCATCTTCAAACACGAAAGTGTTTCAAGGCAGATTTTACTGGCAGATTTTACTACTCTTGTTTTAATATTAACCTGGTTTGTAAACCAGTGAAGTGGCTGGCAAATGCTTCTGCAAGATTTTATCTAGAACAAATAATGACAGCAATTTCCCATTTTTCATTCATATTACCAAATTCCATAAAATCTTCACAACTAAAACTCAAGTTCATCCACTTCTTCAGGTTATGATTTATCTACTAAACTGTTTCTGTCTCAATATATACTACAGCTATATGTCCCAGCACCCTCAGTTTTAATTGACCTTATGGAGCTCACTGAAAGAGAGTGAAGTCTCGCTTTGTAACCACGTATGTTCATTTCAATAGCACAAGTGAAGCAGACATTTGATAACCAAAACGTGCAAAAGTTTTAGTATAAGAAGTATCTTAAGTCTAAGCTAATGATCTAAAAAACAGTTCAAACTGCCACAGCTACCCATATACGCAAGAATTAAAATGCAATGTCGTTTATATAAGCAACAAGTGGAATAATAATTTTAGAATTACCCTGGTTCTTACTACTATGTTAACTTTGCTGCTGAACACAAACTTGACAGCTCCAGTCAGGGCAAACTTCAACAATCTCCCTCAGGCAGTTCTCCTTAGGAATATTTTTATCTCAATTACACTTCTACCAGCCTGTGATGCACTGATGAGCTTTCCTCACAGACATGTCACTGGGTGCATCAATAAATATCACATTTTACTACTAGCTATATTAAAAAAAAAAAAATAAAAACCAATCAATCCGTAGGCCAGTCTACATACAGATGCACTACTCCCTTTCACAAATTTGCAGTACTGCGTGTCTACTAGAGACCTACTTCCTCCTACATTAATGTAAGAAAACTGACACGAAGATACTCTGTGCAGGCTTTATTTCACACAGAATTAATGGAAAGCAAAACCCTCTAAGATAAACTATAGATGTGATATCATAAGATAAATACAACACATTGAACACAGATATTAAACAGCTAACTAATATGACGATGTGCAACATTGGTAAAACATAATAGGCCAGAGATTGCTTACCTGGCCGAAAGCTAAGCATCCAATAATGGACCCAAATCCTTGCTTCAAAAGTCAGGATGATAATGATGTAAATAGTTGAGACAATTTTTCCCTGCTTGTTCATGCAATAGCAGAATTTGTTAGCTTGTATTTTTCTTCCAGAAAGAACACCTACATTTAACTGCAGGAATTCATTTAGATCACAAGTGGTGAGAATAGCTTCTCGCACATAAAAATAAAACTACGGGGCGGGGGGAACCCTACAACATGGAAGCAAAATAGTCCTTGCTACAAGAAAACATTATCAAACTTACAACTCTCTACCAGTTACCATTTAAGATAAAAATTGACTACACAACAAATTATTAGAACCACTGACAATATATTATGCTTGTTAACCAAACCTGCATAAACCATGGGTAAAACCAGGGGCAAATTTTGATTGAAGACAGCAGAAATTGCCTGGTCTTATAATGAAGCTGATTTTGACTCTTACTGTAATAGCTAGTTTTGCTTCCACAGGAAGCAAAGTATGAATAACATAGGTACTTTGATTTTGTACACTTGTACTGTATATACTTGAAGGCAACATTTGTGTGCCATCCAATCAATTGTTTCATATTTGGCATAAACATATTTCCATGTCTATTACCAAAAGCATAATTTTATTATTCTTCTCTGAACAGCAGTTTTAACTAAATCATATACTAGCTTTTAATATTATTTTATTGTGATTTATTATAAGATACATGAAAATTGAACTGAACTTGAATATTCACATTTGTTATGTTTAATTACTGATCAAATTTACTGTCCAATGATACAAGTAACCTTAAAATTCAATTACCACATACCTCATTCTCACACACACTTTTAAAACCATATGCATACAGTGTGTTATATGCAAACATACATTCACACTGCCCTCTGCACCATTTAGTGTTCCCTCTCCTTGGCGCTCAAAAAAAGTCTTATAAAGGAGGTGCATTTTTTTCATTTATTATGTGGAACTGTATGACACATTTTTAAAATAACCAGAAGTTCTTAACTGCGGACACTGACAATACAGGCACGTTAACAGTACACATCAACATTTCTCCAATTTGTTAGTTAAAAATCTTACATTTTGTGCCACGTGCACAAAGGATGAGGAACAGTCATTGGCATCTCACCAGTGTCCACTGGGAATGGCAGGTAGGCACAGGAGTCTCTTCTGCCTCTTCCTCTGAATCAGGAGGAAAAATGGAAAAGAACGGCTGGGAGAGAACCGACCCTTAGGGGCAACAGAAGGGGCAAAGTGGCATTGCTGGGGGCATGGGGAAGCAATGGGAATAAATGAGATCTCCCCACTTTCAGCTTTCAAAATCAGGACCTTAATATCAAAAACCTGCCATAAAAAGGGAGATTCCACCTTCCTCCTGTAGCCAACCCTCAGAAAATGCCATCCACTCTGCTTCCCCTAGTGCCAAGTCTCAAAACGCACAGGTATCGATGTGGGGAGCACTGCTTGTGAGACAAGGGGAGCTCCTGTCAGAAAGCGCTTAGCTGCCTTTACAAAGGAGACCGAAGACAGACCAAAGGACCAGTTGACAAGATGGGTATAACCCAGCAGTCCCGCTTCCCTGAAAGCAACAGTGACCTCAACATCAGGCCTGCACAGCGCAGTTATACCCACGCAGGCTAAAAAGCTGACAACTCTCTCAGTGGGAGAAATGCTGTTCCGCATTACCTCTCTGATGGTACTCCACGAAAGTCACACCAATTGAGTTTACATTAAAATTCCGGAAAGTCTGAACAAGGGATACACACTAAAAACTATGAGACAAACTAGCAGGAAAAAAACCCACAAGCTGTTAAGTCTTTTCTATACTCTCTTCCACGTGTCCCCAAAATTTCCAGCTGAACAGCTGCTTGAGAATGAGTCCTTTGAAAGATGACACATACAGAGTGCTAACTATGGTGAGTGTTTCCCGTCTCCAGTGAATCAAGAACATTTTTCCTCCTGGATGCATATGGCAAAACAAGCCAAAAATTATTAAACACTGTCCCAGTATTTCTTCTATTATAGGGAAAGGCTATTGGGAAACGGTGTACATTTCGCCAAGTTTCCTTTGAGTCAGCTGTGAGCTTCTTACATGCCAAATGTAATTAAGTTGACAGTAACAACTGAACCAGAAGTTTGGTGTTGTGGCTTTAATTCAAATCAGAGCTAAGATAGGATTCTGAATGTTTTGGGGTTTAATATGTATGTTAGAGAAAAGGTACCAAAGACAACAAATAAAAAAAAAGACAAAAATTATTTTAAAAATTCTCTTCTATACATAGAAGATGACAGATGCATCATATATGGAAACAACACTTAATAGGATGTCTGTAACTTACATTTCATTCTTTCTTAAGAGGCATACAAAAAGATTATTACACTATTTTCATACTTTACAATAAAACTATATTTAGTACTTCAGTACGTATACTAATTCATATGGCAAAACTTTTGGAAAAAAAACAGAAAATTAGTTATTGAACTGAAGGCATAAGTATTTTTATTTTAAACGTGGGTTTGGTACTTTTTGTAAGGTACACTATACTATTTTCATTGTAGTAGAATCATTTACCCAATATGAAAACTCTAACATACTTCAGTTCTTTAACATCCCTTAATTCTCATGGAAGTTTACATTAACAAATGTCAACACGTCTACCACTTTCTATCACAAAAAAACCCTCTCAAAATGTACAAAAGGACACCTAAAGCATTGCAGCATTGACGGAAAGGTTGGGTCTGCCTTGCTACTACAGGCTTTCTAAAATTTGCTCCACTGGCCCCTAGGAACTGCAGCAAGTACCCTCCAGACTCAGGGGGGAGCTGCAGGATTTAGTCCCGAGCACGGCGTGGCGTGCAGCCAAAGGGGTCATTTAGCCGCGTTCTTGGCCAAGCAGGAAAGTGTTCCATTTCTTCTGCCATTCATTGAGACCCACGAGGAAACTGAGACAGGAAGTCAGGCTTCCAGATAATAGGAGTGTTCCTAATGATGTCCTTTGGCTCGCAGCGCAGAACAGTTCCTCTACGCTTCCCTTGCTACAACATCTTCTCTCTATATAATTTCCCACTCTAGAGGGGGAACAACAACAAAAGCATTTTAAATGAGTTTTCCTTTGCATCCATTTCAAAGGGCCCAGTTAAATTGCATGGATTATCTGCTTCTGTATGGTGTATGAACAGCAACTAATTGTTTCGTAAAAACAGCTATTTACGCTTGGGAATTAGTCTAGCGTAATGCCACTTCAGAAAGAATCCTCCACTGCAATGTCTACATATATATATATATATATATATATTTTAAAACTTCACAAAACACCAAAAAGCTAGTTACACCCCAATTACCTGGTTACCTCTTGCCTCCATTATAATGGACTGTTGAAAAAACATACCTCCAGTAAGTCTCAGTAAAGTGGCCCTAAATATAATTTTTCCTCAGGTTCAAATTCTGAGCTCATTAAGGTGAGCGTCACCATGCCATTCATCTCATTAGAAGTAACAAGAGATCCTGGGAGGGACTGCAGTCTGGGTGAAGAATTCAGCCTTATAAGTTGCAGCACGTAAACATAATGCATTTAGTATTCCTGCATAAATGTGCCAGGAAACACAAATCGGATAAAAAATTAAGACACTACTTTATGATAAAGGAAAAAAAAGTACCTTCGCTGGCTGCTGTGGGTCCCTGCCCTGGGCATTGCTCCCTACTGTACAGTCCACACCGTGGCCCATCTAACACAATCCAGGGCCCGTAACGCATCGTTAATGCAGGCTTTTCCACATCCCACCTACAGGATCTGCTGCATCCCATGGCAGGATGCAAGGCAGTGCTACTGTAGCTATGATGGTCCAAAGAGATGAAACTCAAAGTTTGCAAGGAAAGTAACTAACTTTTCTTAGACCAACCTTACAGAAAGGAAAAAGCCAAACAAATTTTCAGACACACAGTCTTTATAAGTCATGGCATTCTACCATGTGGAAGAGCCACTGAACAATCCACAGCAGTGTGCAAAAGCAAAGCCAAAAGATCTGTGGGAGTACAATTAATCCATATTTAACTGAATGACATGTTGGAACAAAATACCACTAGGAATTTTGATATGTTTATCATTGTTTTAATTAAAATTTACTACCTTAGCATCAGCTAAATACAGAGAGCGGTTTGATCTGCAGTCAAAATGCACTCACAGAAGTTTCTGCTGGAAATCACCTATCTACAGCTGCAGAGGACTCAGCACAGCATAATTCACTTCTTGTTTGCATCTCAGTTTTTACTTGGTTACCTGGCTTCCCCTGGCAGATAACCCATGCACCACTTTGTGATATCGGTTTATTCCCTATGACTTCTCTAAGCACCTATCCAACCTTAAACACAGATACCTGTGACTCTTCAGACAACAAACAGGAAGGAAAACTAAATCCAAAACTGATGATGAAGAGGGGAGGAAGGAAAGGTGCCGTGTGTGTTCAGCAGTGCCCTGGGGGGCAAGGAGTCCCTGCAGCTCCATCAGTGCAGGAGCAAGTCTCATGCATCCTCCTTTCCAGCGGACAGACAGCTGTAGAAAGGGTTTATCTTAATACCAGAACAGCCATAAAGAACTAAAAGGAATCAGAATTGATTAGCACGTAAGAATGGGGATGTTGTTTCTTTAGCACGTGCAAGTGGATTCAAAATCTTATCTAGATCTTTGCTGATTTCTGTGATACATCATCTGCTTGTTGGAAGGAGAGGAGAGAATTTCTCCACTGATAAGACCTAGGACATTTTAGGTCAACGAAGCCAAGTCAGACTATGTCAGCAGAAACAAAGGGTCAAATAATTTTTCTTCTTCTATAAAATTATATAGTTAGAACTGAGTATTACTATTTATGCTAATTTTTGTTGATTTTTTCCTTAGGGCCATTCTTTAGTCTGAGCTTGTTCATAATTAGGACAGACAAAAAAAAGGTTTACATTTATAATCAAGTCTTTCTAAATAATTCAGGAAACCTTTGACTTGCTATACAACCTTGGGCCTAGAATGACTAGATCAATGAATCAGCAAAAATATATTATATGTGATGGAATGCTGTACCATTCTCCAAATAAATCTAACAGACACTTTTTTAAAATCTCAAAAAATAGCCTAGAAAAATTAATTTCTCCAAGTTGAAAAAATTGACATGACTTTAGCTGGCTCTACACATTGTTGACTTAAATCACCACAGAGTAGCTTGCAGTTGTCTCTAACATTTTAGTTTTAGCCCCCTCAAGATCTGCATATCTCCATAAACACAGTTACTGATCAAGGAGGCATCTCTGTATTTGGCTCTCTTCCATAACGCAAAAGGGAGCCTATGTTATAAATTCTCTTCACCCAAGTTTCACTTCTGTAGACGCACTAACTGTGATCCATCAGTGCTACAATTCATACTTGATTCAGCTTCTCCCAATGTAAAGGTATTATGAATGAAAACATCCAAAAGACCTGAACTGGGTTTCTGTATTTTCACCTGTACTTCATGTGTGAAAGGGTTTCATCCTCAAGAATGCAGATAAAGGACTGGAAAAAAAAAAAAAAAGAAAGGAAACCCCTCTCCTACAGTCTCCTACACTCTCTACTCTCCACCACTCCTTCAGTTCAGGGATCAAAGGATCTACAAACTGTAAAAAGAGAATCTTTTCATGATGGGCAAAGATTTTTCTCCTTCCTTCCTCTGCCAAATAACTCCAGAAAACTCCGTAACTAAAGCCAAGTAAAGGACTTTCTTCAAACAAGAATCCTCAGTCAAATCTACACTCATTTGTCACCTGCAGTTCTCACTCAGGCTATGACTGAAGTTCAACACACTGAAGAAACAACATCAGAAAGAAAACAGACGTTTGTGAAACACAAAAGTAACAAACTATGTGGTTAAACACAAGATTTGCACTGAGTTAGGCTATGTCATAAGGATACTTAGGTCTATACTGCAATCTAGAGTTTTTGCAATCCATCCAAACTATACATAGCTTTGGGGAAAAAAAAAAAAAAATACACTTTCTGCTCTGTTTTTATTTTACCACTTAACTG
Organism: Ciconia boyciana; assembly: GCF_034638445.1. Taxonomy (NCBI): domain Eukaryota; kingdom Metazoa; phylum Chordata; class Aves; order Ciconiiformes; family Ciconiidae; genus Ciconia; species Ciconia boyciana. The sequence goes on from NC_132938.1 coordinate 44,843,485, forward strand.
ATTCTTCAACTTATTTAATAAATGGGGATATTAGTACACCTGTTCCTCCCAGTTTTCCGAGATCTCTTTAGCTTCTAGGAGCCTCTGGGTTAGGAAATGTTTTAATTTTGGGATATTGTAAATTACTGAAGTGACTTCCAGTGCTTGTCAAACTTTAGCTAAGGCTACAGGATTTTGCTGATATTATTACAAACTACATCGACACCAGTTTCACATGCCTGCTGTATTTTGTAACAAATGGCTTATTATCTTTGACTTTACATTTCTTGACATTACACAGATAAGGAACTGTATATGCAACTGCAACCATCATGTTCGTCAGCATCTTTAGCCATTCATCAGATTGAACAATTAATAAGGTATTCAGCTATGACAAGAAGAAACCTATCTCTAAAGGCTGAGAAATTATTGCAGTAATCTAAACCCAGTCTTATCCTGAGGCTTCTTATGAGGGGGAAAAAAATATCAGATGCTCTTTGCAAGCTGCTGGATTTTTTTCACACCCCAGTCCAGCAAGAAAGAACCTGCAATCACAAGGTCACTGAATGTAAGATTTCATGATACTCTTGTGTTAGTGATGACAACTACAGAAACTAGGGCAAAAATCCAACTGCCTTCATTAATGTGCCTGCAAAGCATGTGAGCACACGAATACAAGCAAGCCATAGCCCAAGTACACACAAGTAAATTAGTCAGCTCTGTACTTTATTACTTATTCACCTATAAATATTATCTCTAAAGTAACTGGAAGCATTTCCACTGAGTTCAATAACCTCTAGATCAGGTTTAACACACAGATGAATGTATCATTTCCCAGTGTAGGGAAGAAAAAAAAAAAGAAAGAAAAAAGGCACCCACACATTCTGTACACGCAACTTTAAAGATCCTGTATAGATACTTCTACAGGCATCTATGCTTCAGTGATACTTCCTTAGGTAATCAAGTGAGCATGTGCATACATGTGTTTAAAGATAAGCATGTATACAAGTGCTCCACTGGACCCATAATGGGAATCTAACCACATAAGGTAAATGAAATTTTCTTCTTGTATGCTTGCATACGTTCATTTTCATCAAATACAGTTGGTCAATGCATTTACAGTCCTACTGAGCTTTGAAATTCATGCACTTCCCCAAATAGCCAAATTGCATTTATCTTTCAGGCATGCTACAAGACATGAGTTTTTGAAATAGCTTTTAGGGAGGCCTGAGGAACAAAGGAACTGCAACACTGGATCATATCCAAGGTCCTGCCTCTGACAGCAGTCACTACCAGCTGCTTCACAGAAAGAAACAAGAATCTGCAGTAGGTAGACGAGGATAATCTTGCACACATTAGGGTTCATCCTCGGTTCCAGCTACTAAAGACTGGCTTGAACTCTGAAGCCTGAGGTATAATATCCACTTGAAAATGTTATCATTATTAATTATCAGAGCTCCATATGCCCCTGCTATCTATGTAAATGTTGTATCATATATCTGACTACTGCCTCAGTGGAATCCTTTAGTAGTCTTCAATCTAAAAAAAGTTGTATAAAAAAACCCATATATCTCCTGTCTCACTTCTGAATTTGCCACTTCAGAATTTAACAAACTAATAGGAGTAGAAACAAAAATCTTCTTTTTTATCTTCTTGTATAATTTCTTAAATTGTGCATATTTATCATGCCCCTTCTCTTTCATTTTCTCTTTTCTAACTTGAACATCTTTTTATCCTGTTTTCATTAAACAGTTTTTCCAATAATCTAACCTTTGTGGAATAAAACATTTATCTGCATGAATCTGGTTCCTTAGCTATTTATAGGCTTGATTATTATTTTTTTTGTCTGAGGGTTTGTTGTGGGTTTGTGGGGTTTTTTTTAGTAATTTCTTTTCCAGGCATGAAAGATTAATCTATATTAGTTTTCAGAACATAATGCCATTACGGCCTATCAGTAACAACAGAATAAGGATTCCAGAATTTAGTCCTGAATCAATTGTCTTGAATAGCTGCATAGTTAGAGAAAGACTGAGCAGCCTATATGATGACAAAAGGATGGGCTGATGGACAGATCAAAGATCCTGTACTAAAATGAAGATGATCACAAAAAGATGGGTAACATGACTTCATCGTGACGCTGGCAGTTTTGCATGGAAACACACCATGCTCTTCATCAGAAAAGGGCTAAGCAGACTGCCTGAACCCAAAATACCTGATTTATCAATTTGCCTATACGTATATACACTTTTACAAGGGATGAAATAGACAATTATAAGTATGGAAACAGTTGTCAAGTAGTGGAGCTTAACCCACCTGCAAATAAAACTGAAGTAAGAGCACAATTGTAAGAGTAATGTTGAGTAAGGGGAAAAAAGTGAGTACAAGTAAAAATGAAGATGTATGCAAATTTGTTATAAATATAAGGACATTTTACCAGATGGAGAAATTGGGCAGTTCATCGTCATGTTCTCACACCCGCAGAGTTGTTCTAAAACTACTCTTCATGAAAGCAAATATAATTGGCTGCGCAAGTAAACTGTTTAAATAAATCTTGATATTATATAAGAACCATATGAAATTATTTTCTTTACTTATCTGAGTACATCATCTGGAAACACAGAGAAGTTCTGCCTCTTGGCCACTCTTTCTAGAATCACTATGCCCTATTCAAAATTCTTTATACTTTATTGGGAAGTGGAAAAATGCTGAAGGTCTTTAGTGATACAATACCCACGACAGCAAGAACGTACCTAACTAGCACCTATTAAAGTGTCAGACACCAATAAAATGGATTCATTCTTGTTTAATAACAATTAGAGTTATTACTAGGAATACGTTTAACTGCTGCTACCAGCATGAGAATAATGTAACCCATCTGCACAGCTCTTTAGATACATCCCTCTCAGCTGATGTCCATGCCCCCTCACTTCTTGCAAAAGCTGATATTCAAACTCCACCATGCAGTTTACAATATCCAAGGACCACAATGTGGCTGGAGAGGTACTGGCACCTTTCAAATGCAGCAATGTATCTCTGTCATTCAATTTCATCAGGACAGCAAGACAGATAATTTCTAAATTCAGATTTAAATGCACTGAAAATAAGTTTTAAAATAAACATCTTTCCTTTGCATTTTTGTGTCCTGGCTTCATTGATTACTCCCTGATCAGATATGAGTTCCAGTACTTACTATTCTTTCATGTAATATTAAAAATCTGATATTTTGTCAATGAGACATAAGAATACCAACCTAGAAACCTCTGAAAGTTTGCATACTGATAAGATGTGCCATTATACTGACAGTGACAGTCCTGGCACAGCTGAACTTACTTTGCTGAGTAGCACCAACTTTAGCCATGACTTACGGCAATTTTAAAATTAAAACTCACACATAATTTAAGCAAAATTATAATTGTAAGTGTTTCATATAACAGAAATTGTTGTTAAGAATGTTCATATGTTTTAAAATACTAAGAGGATACCTCAGACCAGGCATATTGTTCTGCAATATAATTTATAACCATCAAAATTAATAAAAAAATTTCAAAATAAATTCCTAGTCAATTATTGATAGACTTTATCTCAATAAAGTATATATAGCAAAGCAGCTGGTTAAATACACACTGCGTATCCTATTAGGCATCATAATTCACACACCTCAAGAAAAAAATTAAGAGTTATTTTAGAACAAAATTGATTTTTTGGCATTTTGGTCTTGACAGTCTGTTTTTCAATATTGAAAGGAAAACCCACAAACCTACATTTTGGATGATTATTGCTCTGTAAGAGCTATCTGATTGTGCTCAAATATTCTCAAACACTTGGTGCTCACAGATTTATAGTCACTCATAATTTGCACTTGCAGATCATTACTCAGGCAAAAATCCCAATAAAAGTAATCTGGGAGTATCCGTATGAGTAGGAACTGCCTCCGAAGCAGTCTGCAAGAGCAACCACTCACATGGGTTGCACACCAACACTCTACATATGTCCACGGCACAGCCTCCACCTTCACACTCCCCAGCTCAACCTGTTCTGGTGCATTACTATTTATACAAGTTTTACACTTCAAGTACTTCTAGTACTCTTCTTTCTATTGTTCAGCAAGGACAGTCTTCACATCAGATCTTGAAATTTAGGTATGTGAGTCCAACAGAGACAGAAGGTTCATGTATGTGTTCTGTATAAATATTTATAGCTGGATATTTCTGGGTTTGACGTGCAGCGTTTAACAAATCACTGGCAGCCCACTAAGCACTCCAGTGCAAGGCCTCCGAGAACATGCTGGTCATGCACAGCCCACCCATCCTCCTCCTCCTCATTTCCAGCTGTGGGCATAGCTGCCCAGTTTCTTTGCTACAGAACTATCAAAGCAGTAGAGGACAATCTAACAGAAAGCCTGATGACAAGCTAGAAGTTATGTTTGGAGGGAATAACTGCTAATTGTGAGCACGAGAAGAATATGTCAAACAAAAAAACAGAGAGAAGAGGACTAGGTGACTGGCCAGGCAGCACAGGGAAAAGCTGAAAAGCAAGTAGAAAATGCATTCAGTGGGGAAGGGGAATCCAGAAGCAAGGAAGCTTGCTATAGGAACAATGAAAGAGGTGACAGGGAAAGAAGTAGAGGATGAGCAGCAGACACAAAGAATGAACATGCATTAAAACACATTAACAGATTAGCCATTAGCTCTTTCTTAGCCAAGAAAAATATCCTGAGAAGAGAGAACTAAAAATACCCAAAGACTTCTCTAGTCACACTTTCAGTTGCTATAGCTCTGAAGGGATGTAGCAGGGAGGTGGACAGAGGTTGTTTGTGGTCAAGAATGGGAGGAATGAACTGCATTCAATAATGACTGGAGCAAAGTAGATTAGATAAACCCTAAGGAGGCTGAGAAAAGTCTGAAAAACATTATGAAAGACTGTCCATCCTACTGAAAGCTTTGAAAGCCCAAAGCTTAGTTTTGCTCTGCAATACTCTTAAAATCATCTTTCCTTCAGATCTATTTTAACAAAAAAAAAAAAAAGGAATGTTGTATAACCATAACATTTTTCATGAGTCTAAAGCTAGACCATAAAAACCTATTTCAGTTAAAGGATAAACACACATTGTCTAAACAAAGAAGAGAGATTTCTCCCCTTGTTTAGTTTATTCACTGTTATAAAATTTAGAGTACTGTAATGCATCCAGGAAGGGGAAAAAAAAAAAAAAGTCTGTTTTCCTCCACAGGGTCCCCTGCGCCTGTGAAAACCAGAAGTTGACTCTTCCATTTTACAGCCCTTCTGTCAATACCGCGCACCACAGACGTGACCGTTTCTCTCCAAAAAGAAGTGAATGGAATTATGTCATAAGCCTATCAACCCTGTTTTCCAGAGGGGCAATAAGAATGACATAAGGCAGACATCCAGGTGTGGTGAATGTTTCCAAGCTTGCCTGGGGGACCTGATTCCAAGCTCAATTAGATTTGTCAATTAGGCTTGTTTTGCAGTGATGTAATACTGCTCCTTGCAGGTCACTCATTCGACACACCGGAAATATATTCAGAAACAGATCCCCATGGAAAGTGGTCTGGACGTGAAACTGAGACATTGGTATGGAAGGATATTCACAAAGTTAGAACGTCAAATATATTCATTTAATATAGTTTTCCCAGAGTTTCACTATTGAATTAATCTTTTCAATGAAGCCGAGGAAAAAATAACTTTATGTTCAGGCAAATTTATTTCAAAGTTGAGATACCACATTAAAGGGCATCGCAGATAAAGTAATGGTGGAGAATTCTGAAAAATAAATATGACTTAAAACCTAATTTTTTCAGTAGTCTGAATTACCCTATAAGTTTATCCTCAGCAGGATGGAGGCCATTTGGGACTGACTATTCAGAAAAGCTTGTTTCTGTTTCAGCTGCCTACACTATGCGTTTACTACACGAATAGTCACAGTTCTGTCAATCTGACAAGTGATATTAGCAGTACAACCTCTATATTAGTACAAACTGCACAATATATCTTTCAGAATTTACTGCATGACTGAAATACAAAGATGAAAGATCTCAAGTATCTAAATCATGCAACATTCAAATTGTATAATCAGAGGTTTTAAGAATTTTCATGTTACCAGACTACACAATTAGCATGCTTACAGCTGAAAACACGTCCCAGAATACAAGACACAAACTTAAAAAAAAAGACAACCTAGCAGTATAGAAGGGTGCTGCTACAACATCAGCAAACAAAAGTTAGACTGCAGTTACAGATGACACCATGTAATAATTATACTTAACATTTACCATCAACTTTTCATGTTCAGATACTGTACAAATAAAATACATAACCAGGTTTCACACCTGAGTGAGGTGGGAAATACTAATATCCTTGTTACGGACAATCCAAACTTTTTATTATTATTATTTATAAAGGTCTAAAGAAACCAAATGAGTTCCTTAGATTCCCACAGGAGTGAGAAATGGACACAATGAGGAGGGTCTTTCTTACTTTTCTCTTATTCTCAAGCAGGCATACATACATACAGAATTTGTTCTTAGTCAAACAACAGCAAGCCAACCAACTTCCAAGTTATGAAGCTGTAAATCTAATTGTTCATCTTTATTATTATTCTTTTGACATTTGTATCTAGCTTTACTGGGAAAAAAGTGAAAATCTTCTGTTCCAAGGCAAGCAACTCATAAAAAATTGGAACAGAAAAAAAAAATCGTAATTAAGTGTTTTGTGTAAACAAAGGTCATCCAAACTAACTACTGTGAGAACGTAAAAGTTTCAGTGAAGTTCTCCTTGGGAGAAGTTTTCCTTGGGAAAAGTTTCCCCAGTGCAAGGTAGAATTTCTGGTGCAATGAAGACCAAGGCCCACAACAAGGAAAAACAATAGGTCAAGGAATTCAACTTCGAGCCTATTCCCCAAACCTTTAACATTTTTTTAGGAAATTAAATACCTCACAGAAGAAACGCTGGAAGATACTTATCTGAGGACAAGCAGCTCTGGAGGCTGGAACAGTCCTCAGTGATGTGGATATGCAACAAAACTAAGACTTGTGGCCTAATCTTCCATGGTTCACAGTATTTGAATTGGAAGATCACATCAGAGTATCTCTTTTGTTTGTTTGTTTTGTTCTGTCTTAAGGAAACAAAAGCCCTCAAAAAAACTTTAAGATCAACTAAGTGCAGACTATGAACAAGTATTACAGAATGGGAAACTCTTTTCCTACCCATCTCATTCTGTATGTTTCTCAACAGATATCATTAATACATTATAAGCTGTGGCAAGAATGGAAAAAAAATCCAACTTTGGGAATCCACAGATAAATGTAGATTTATCAAGCCACCTGAAAAGCTTGACAGTGTCCATTTAAATCTAACTAGGCATTTTATTTTTTGAAGTAATGCTTGATTTATAGAAATGCTGATCTATGTTCTTAGATTCTTTAAAGCCTGACATTGCAATGAGTACGGCATTCCCAGTTTCACATCTTCTGGCAAATTAGATCTTGAAGATGAACTAAGAATGCCTTACACTTGAACTTCACCATGGTAAACACTGAGGGCGATATCCTGCAGAGAGACATGAGGAAATATCTGAGACATCAGAAGCACAGAAACTGTGTTACATCACATCCCGCTGTTACAACATGCCAGGATACTTGTTATAAGGAGAAGTAGCATGACCCAAAATCCATATATAGGTTAAAGGTCTGCAGACAAACACACAGGAAACCACACAGCTCATCAAGTTCATCTGTGCAACGTCAATAGCTTCCTTACCACCACTCATCTCCTCAACACCGTCACAACATTGCCCCAGGCTCTTCTCTTCCCTGGAGCCCTTGCTCCAAGGCTTCCAAGGTGCTGGCTTCACCCCTGAGACTGAACTTTGGGGCTGTTGCATAAAACAGCTGCTGTTTTAGATGCACTTGGAAACATCAGTTCCAAAAAACAACTCCTAACCCTACTGTGCATCTGTTCCACTCCTGTTATCTGTAGATTTTTCACAAAGCTGGAAACTTTGTAAGAAAATGTACTTTTCAGCCTCTATAGCATCCTGCACTACCATACTTCTGGGAATTTCAAGTTCAGGGAACAGTGTGATTCTAAGCACACTCGCTAAAACAATCCCTTCCTTAGGAAAATGTTAAAATACACACAGAATACCTATAAATAATCCCACAGAATACCTATAAATAATGTCTCAGAGGCCGTTTCATTCAGTTTGTGGTAAATTTCTCCAGCTCTTCCGCAAAAGGGAAAAACAGGGAAAAGGGGACCTACCAAAAGAACACTGATTCAACAGAGTTAGGACTACACTATAACAAGTTATCTATATAGAATTATAACTATATCTAACTATGGATCTGAGGCCTTGTGCACTGTGCTTTCTGTCACAAGATCACAAACGTTTTCTTATGTGGTCTACAGAATAAAAACTAAGCAGCAAGCACTACTCACTGGAGAAAAGCAGAATGCAAATAACTTTTAAAATACAGGTGAATCCATCCTGCATCAGCACCTTTGGGGGATCTTAGTTGTGCCTGGTTTCAAAGCATTTTTAATCTGCTTAGAAATTATGGTAGGTCAAATTATTCTAGCGCGTCCGTAAAATCTGCACGGAACTCACTGGACTTTTTGAAGTATGTCACTAGGTAAAACCCTAAACTGACTTTGGGTATTCCCCCCTTCAGTCAAGTTGCAGAAATTCACAATATCTGGGACCTAACTGTTACCAGGCTGAATAGTTTAAAAAGAGCACTTTTACAGCCTCAGTGGTAGGCCCTTGAGATGCAGTAAAAGCAGGTGTTAATTATATCTAAGATACAAAGTTTGCATACACTGAACACAATCTCAGCAAGGATTATCTTGTTTTATCCTGTTATCTCATGCATAGAGTGACCACACAAATTTGAGTGCGAACAACTCACGCCCCTGAGTATGAAGCCTGGCTTTGTCCTTCTTTAGGGCCTCACTGTGGAAGAAGCCACCCTAATGGCAGATACCAGTAAAATTACTCACAGGAGTCCAAAACCCACCCCAGACAGTAAGAGTAACCTAACAAGAACACACACTTGGGTTATGATGCTAAAAGAGGCTGAGCACCCACTATCCCCATCACCTTTGATCAGGTATCAGTACTTCACAGGCTAAGACTAATGTAGTCTTTAAGAAAGGTTTAGCAGGAAAAGTATTTGGGAAATACTGTTGAAAGATCAATTTCATTGATACATATAGAACTTTCTAATTTTTGTTAAAAACAATTAGTAGGTGGTTCAAACCCAGTGTGCAGCCGTGACATACATTTTCATTTCTGAAGAACTACTATGCACTAAAAAAAAAAAAAAAAAAAAAAAAAAGACTGGGCTATTTAGGGAATAGAAAACCTCAAAGTGATTGCTTTTAAGACTAACGGGAACTACACCCAACTGATTCTTCATGCATCTACCTGTCTCCTGTCACAGTAGTATTTAAGCACCTTGTGAAGAAGCAGCAAGAACTTCCATAAAATATTTAAATGGGCCAAACTTTCCAAGCAAATGTTTCTTTCTCCAAACAAAACGACGGCAGAGAATTGTCTACGCTGATCATATTGCACAGTCTCTTACTGTTGTCTTTCTCTCATGCATAACCTTAAAACACTTACTGTGATGAACTATAATTTTTAGTTACTCCCACTATGAAACAAGAAGCACTAAAAAAATTCCACAGCAAACAGAGTAAATACACGTATTTCTTACTATATAAAATTATGCATATGATTCTTTCTAAACAGTAACGGACCAGAAGAGCTCAAGTTAACTATGACCACTCACATATATTTATTTGTGTGTGCTAAATGGGAAAAAAAATATTTTGTTTGCAGTTGCTTCTGCTCTTTTTGAACTTGAGCATTCCTCAGTTGTAAGCAAGTAAGACCTAACAATTCACACTTAGGAACAAAATATTTCTGTGATTAGAAAAACATAGTGTCTGCATATTTGGCATCTATGTTCACCACATTCTCCTCAATAAATTAAACAAAACCACACAGACATAGCGAACACAACCTTTGGCTGAACTAGTTTTCGGAATATAAAATAACTAATTAATGCAAAAGAGGCTGCTGGAAAATTTGAGCACTTATTTAACAATAGAGCTGTTGGGAATGGACCACCGCTGTTGTTCATAACATATTTTGGGGAAAAAAAGCATCATCGAGATACACTTGTCTACTGAAATGCCAGTGAACCCGGTTCCTGAGGTCAGCGAGAAGGTTGCTGATAACTTTAATGGATGAAGAGCTGTACCTGGCATTAAGGAGGCTGAAGTCCTAAAGCAGTGAGATAAACGTTCTAGGAAAGTACTCATTTGCTCTGCAAGGTGAGAAGAGGCTATAACTCAACTCTTCCTACGCAGTTAAGAAAGGGGTCGGTCGGGCACAGAGCGAGCAGGGGGCACGGCAGCGGCCCCGCGGCACACGCTGTAAAACACCACACCGCACCACATGCGAACTTGGGTTGTGAGATACGCACGCGTGGACTCGCACGGCTGAAAACCCAGCGCTGTTACCTCCCCGCGCCTCGCCCTCCCATGCACTCCCCTCCACCCTCCTCTCCCGCTCGGCCTATGCACTTATCACATACATATTCATAGGGCGGCCGGCGCCCAGAGCCCGCCCCGGGTCCGCCCCGGGAGCAGGGGTGCCTGGCCGGGGGCGACAGGTTGAGACGGAGGAAGGCGAGAGGGAGCCCGCGGGAAGCGGCACCCGCTGCCGCCGCGGGGGCGAGCAGAGCCCCCGGAGGAGCCGCCACGCTCCGGCGCCGCCTGCGTGGCCCGGCCCGGCCGCTCCGCGCTCCCGGTTTGTGCCGCGGGGCACGGTCCCGCCTCAGAACCTTTGAGCCCCGCCGGGATGCCCTCTGCAACTTCCGCGTCCCCGGCGGCGTCGTGCCCTCCGGCTCCCTCCGGAGCCCTCCGGGCTCCGCGGCCGGCACGACGCCGCCGAGGACGCGGAGCGGAGGCGGCCGGTCCAGCCCTGCCCGCCGCCGCGCCCCGATCCCACCTTCGCGCTGGCGAAGTGGGAAGTCCCAGAAAAGCAGGTCCCGGCTACCTTCCCCAGGTAAGGGAGCCGGGCGCAGGGCTCCGGCTCCGCTTGTCGCTGCTGCCCCGGGAGGGAGCAGGTGAGCCCGGGAGTCCCCCTCACGCACACCGCCGTCAGTAAAGCCGAGAGAGAGTCACCATCTGGGGAGGGGGTGGGGAGCTGCATTAGACGTGGAAGTCACTTACCGGCTTTGCAAGGATCCTTATAATCTATCGCCTCAGCTTTATCCTCTTCAGTGAAATCGTAAGTGTAGTCATAATCAAGGCCAAAGCAGGAGGAAGGCTTCCCACAGACAGTCCACCCGGCCAGCCACAGTGCCATCCTCCAGCAAAGCATTTTCATCCTCCCTCGGGCAGAAAGGTGCTGGGCAGGGTGCAGATGAATTAGGCGGCCGGTTCAGCTGTCCACGCCGGCTTGGGAAAGGAGGGTAAGGGATGGAAGAACCACCGGTTTTGGGGGGTTGGGGTTTTGTTGGGTTTTTGGTTTTTTTTCCTTCTCCACCTGGAGGCTCTTCCGAGAGGCGGTGCTCCCTAGGTAGCCCCAGTCAGACGGGTGCAGCACAGAGTGAGGAGCATGAGCGCCGCTGCCCCTCCTGCCCCCAGCCCGCCACCTCGCCGGGGAGAAGTCGCTGGGTGCGTGGGTGGGCGCGGGGGGTGGACTCAGGCCGGGAGATCCTGTCTGTCAGGGCGTCCCCTCGCCTCTGTCAAACCCCAGCCAAACTTCCCGCGGAGGAGGAGGCGGCGGCCGCTGCCCGCGTCCCGCTCCGCGCCCGGCCCGCGCCCCGCTGCGCGCCCGCCGCGCCGCCGACCCCGGTCCCGCTGCTGCTGCCAGAAGGTGGATCCGGGCTGCACATCAGCAAACTGCCACGGGGAGAGGGGGAAAGAGAAAGAAAGAAGGAAGGAAAGAAGAGGGAGCGGGGGGGTGGGGTGCACTAGAGCAAACCGCGGAGCCCTAGTGATGGGAGGCAGCAGCTATGCTGGAGGGAGCAGAGAAAAGTGTCAGAGCTTCCCCCCACCGCACAAACACTTACTCTAAGCTCTGTCTCTGGTCTGTCCCCCCCCTCCTCCGTCCCCCTTTAACTTACGAAAACCTTGCAGGCAACTAACACACAGTCGTCAGCATCCTGCTTACTTATTCATACAGTCAGGGTCAGGATCCGGGCTGCTTCTGATCTGCTCCCTTGATAGTCTTATGGAAACACACGCGCATTCACTATATGCCTCTATCTCCATATAGCTTTCTCTCTAGATAAGCAGTGCATGGCATTTAAACAACAACAAAAGAATCGACATCAGATAAAACAATGCACAGATCGACACCCGGCAGCCAAACAAGCTCGAGAGAATGGGTGATGAGGAGGACGGTGAGAAGAATTAACTGCAGTTTAGGAAACGGGGAAATAAATCAGTGGCTGTGTATTTCTCCCTCTGCTGCGGCTGCTTTGCAGTGTTAGCCCCATGAGCTGACGGGTGGGGGTGAAGGAGCGAGGGGGAGGGGGAAAGAGAAAAGTTTAAGCGTCCATAGTTTGTTTAAAACCGAGGAAGGCAATATAAAAGGTCCATTGGTCTCCAGAAGTTCAGCCAAGCAGCTGGGAACCGGTTCCAAAATGAAAGTAAGAACAAACAAACAAACAGAAAAAAAAAAATAATCGAGGCAAACAAAAAGTAAAATTGCAGCGCCGAGATCTTGCAGTCGGGCTTTCCTGTTCTCACGTGGATCTCCAGGAAAGTGGTGGAGGTTTATTTTCCAAGCGAAGTTTCCGCGGGAGCCGCCGCCCCGCTCCGCGGTATCCTGCTTGGCCCCGCCGCGCTTCAGCGCCGAGGCGCCCCGAGCCGCTGCCGGCTGCGCGGGGCCGGGTTTTGTTTTAAAGCCCGAAGAGGGATCAGCGCGCAAAGCCTCATTTCAGCCGATCAACCTGGAGAGGGAGGGAGGGGGGAGGAGGGAGGAGGGGTGGAGATACGCGCTGCTGGAATAAAATAGGATCAAGCGAAGAAAAAAAATATAGGTAGCTAAAGATCTCCCTCCCTGCCTGCCTCCTCCCCTCCCCCGAGACGGGCAGCTCCAATCCTGCAGAAACGCCTGAAACTGTTTCAGACCAAGGTGAGACTTCTCCGCAGCAAACTCTACTCCTCCTCCTTTTACGAGTTTCCATGGAAAAGGGCGGTGGGGGGGACGAGGGGTGGCTAGCGGGGAGTTTCTGCTGCTCCCATTTCGCCGGGGTGTCACATTTAACACGCACTTTTGAAAGGGCTGCCGCGAAGAAGTGGCTGCGTCTTTCTCTCGCGTCCGAGCCTGCACAGGCTCCCTCTCCCCGCAGCACTTCCCGGCCGCCTTCCCCCTGTCGCAGGGGTGGAAATCCGGAGACAGTCCCTTCCCCCGGCTGTGCCAGGAGCGCAGGCAGAGCCGGCGGCGCGGCGCGCCCCTCACCGCTGCCTCGGGGCGCGGTGCCTGCCGGGCAGCCGCCCTGCGCGCCCCTTCCCTCCGCGGGCGCGGGCCGCCCGCGCCGCCCCAGGTGCCGCGGCGGGGAGGGCGGGGGGGGCCGCGGGCAGCGCCGGCGGGGCCGCGGCGCAAGGCGGTTACGCAAAGCCCGGGCAGGCACCGCTCGCTGTCGCCGCTGTCGAGGCTGAGCCGCTCCCAAAAGCGGGGGGAAGGCGAGACAAAAGCTGTGCTGCCCGCCCCAAGCCGCTCCCGCTGCCCCTGCCCGCCTGCGAATGAAGGGCTGGTGTTGCTATAGATAGGTACTCTCAGCAGTTCATACCGTTAAAGCTGGAAAGGTCGGTCAAGACAGAGCTAATAGCAGCTTAATAGCAGAGCCCATTAAGGAGTCTAGCACCGAGTAACGTCAGTGCCTTTGGAGCATCCATGTGTTGTGCTTCCTTACGTTTTTGGCATCCAGGTTGTGTACTCCCAACTCAGTCTTGTTGCTCCGAAGTTGAAAGCCAAGGAATGAGTAGCTGCCGCTGAAAGGCTGCAGCCTTCAGTAAGGAACAACTATTCTCTGCCCCAGCGGTTCAGTTTGCTGTGTGTCACAAGGCCTGCAAAAAGCACCACACAGCAGATAACAGAAAAGCCTGGGAAACTCGTGGCCCTTTCCTTTCCCCTCTTCCTCAAGGTAATTTCTGTGTCAATCCACCCCACACATTTGGAACTGACTCCGAGGAAGTTATCGGAGACCCTTCCTTGTCAGCCCATCAGAGCAGCGTCGAAGCTGATGACTACCTTCACTTGCACAGTGGCATGGTTGGGGAGGCTGTGTTTTGCTAAAGAAGCCAGTTTGACCCAATCAGAAATCTAGTTTCTGTTATATACGTCTACAAGCGAGATGGTTTGTCTTACAGTGTCATTAATCATGTGCTCATGTCACATATTGGACCTCCCTCACCTGGTTTTATTATTCTGCTCAGCCTTGATTCATGTGTGCACACCTTCAAAAAGTTAATTTTCTTTCCTGCGCCTATGCACCTCAACCCCAAGAAGAAACACACACGTTTGTCAACAGAGCTTTAGAAACACTGACTTTGCCGATTGCTTTACAGCCCCAGAAGAGGAATGTACAACGTGCGATCCTTAACACGCCAGCCTCCCCAGTGAGGAGATTATTAGTCTCTCTCCAGCGGGAGATTAACTCCCCCAGCAAGGTAGGCACTGACGTCACCCTCAGCCTCCCGCCGGCAATCTGCCCCCGACCTGAGCATCGCCAGCACTAGCAGAGCAGCACCAACCGCTCGCAGCCTTGAGGACAGCTGGCCTTGCAGAGCCCTGACTAAGACAGGAAACAAACTCAGAAACGCTAGATGGGAATCGTGCAGAAATCTGGGCACGTAAGTGCTGTAACAAATAAATGTGTGTATAGGTCAGGGTGAAAGCTGTTTTCTGCTTGTAATCCAGAGCAGCTACACATTAGAATTACTATTTAAAATAAGTGTTGCAGCTCTGCAGAAACTATTCTACATTGCTTAGGTATTAATATTCCCATCAGTCGCATTAGTAAAAACCTTTCCTCATATGAAGAGAAATTTTTTGCTAGTAACCAAACCAGTTGACTTTTAAAAAAAAAAAAATAAAACTTTTTCCCTAAGTAACCTGTTAAATATTCAATCTAGCTTCTTTCATGATGCAAAATTTTGAAATATTTTAAGTACAAAATATTTTTTTCTTATCACACATTCATGTCTACCATTCCAAAAAGCTCACAACTCTGATAATCCATCTGACAACACAGTCAATCAAAAATCCATCCTACAGCCGTTTCCAAAGAAACGAACACATAGCCAGGAAGACAGAATGCTTAAGCTGGAAGGAAACCAACCAAAGGAACACAACAGCAGCAACAACAACAAAAACTCCAAGCATTTTCCCTTTTGCTTTAAATTTCCTGGTTTGGGGGTTTGGGGGTATATTACAGGGACACAGATAATGGTAAATGCAGTTATGTTAAAAGTGGTGGTGGTATTTTTGTATTTTTTTTAATCCAGGAAGCCGGAGGCTTTTCTGCTCTTCCCACACAAAAAAAAAAGAACTTTAAAAAAAGGACAAGTATGTAAGAAAGACAGACACAATCACAGAACTAAAAAAACACATCTGAAACATCGTTGCTCACACCTCCTCCTCATTCTTTGGCTATCTGTCTCCTGCTTAGGCCTCCATCTCGTGTGGAGTTTTAGGTGGGTGGACACAATGGGCTTATTCACAAACATCAAGCTCAGCACATGCCTAAGGCTTTGAAGGCTGAAGACCATGGCTGGTCAGCTCCCTGGGACTGGGACTCGTGGGATTTTTCAGGAGGCTAACACAGTGAAGTTCAGCAGGAGCTGGTTACCTTCCTGCTTTTATCTCCCAATAACCCCGTTCCTTGTCTCCGAGGTACCTAGAGCACTTCTGAAACAGCTGAAACTATGTTTAAGTAGTTCTCAATTCCCCAAATCGTTATTCTGCAGGGAGATACTGAAGCTGAAAGTGCATTGTGGCAAATATACTGAAGCTGAAAGTGCATTGTGGCAAATAGACTGTCTAGAGGAACAGATAAACAGGCATATACACAATCATAAATATATCCTGAGTAAACTATATAAACTAAAATTTGACTTTTGAAGTTAAAAATCAAGCACTCGTGATCTTAACAGCAGTGAGCTCACCTGTGAAACCTTATTTCTCCATTCTCTCCCACATCTACTCATGTATTATGAAAGTTGTTCATTGCATGTTCACATACAATTTTTCTCTACAGATCTCTGTGCTTAATTAACAAGAAGCCCTTCAATGTTATGTTTTCTGTTTTATTTTTGAAAGCATGCTCCATGCCTTATTCATTACACACTTATTCAGATCCTACTCTGCATACAGAGTTATTAATTTCCTCATGGGCTTTTTATGGAGCTTGTTGCTACAGTATTCATGTGCTTCAAAAATATTAATTAGTTTAGTTTCATAATACACCCCTCAGATGAGGGGATATTGTGGCAGGATATGAATATTACGCATGGGAAACAGTTATAGATTGCCTGGCTTGATATCTTGTAGACCTGTCAGGACTTGGCACTACAGAAAACCTTATTTCTTCAAGGACTGGTTCCCACTGGTTTCAGTTGCAGTAATTTTACTCACCAAGTATCCAGCACTACTTCTAATCAAACCCTGGAGTTTTCAGGCATCTGAAAATGAGAAGCAAATAATTAGCAAGAAGTGTAATTTAAAAGCCTTGAACCAGCTTTATCAAGGAACTCTGTGACAGAGGCAAGGGCTAAGACTCAAATTTCAAGCCATTCAGCTCTCTGAAGACTTTAGACACCATTTCTCTTCCCATAATTCCTTTCCTGCAATACTTCCTTCAGTTTCTAGAATAAACATGACCGGACTCCCGCCAGCAACAGCCCCATCGTTAATGACACCCACATAATTCATCCACCACTTTGAATCTTCTGCTCCTCCATGCAGTACCTGTTAGCACGAGTAGGTAGTCCTGTGTTTGGCCCAGCATTTGAAAAGATGTGTCTCTCTTCACCACTGGATATCACAGTTATTACTGGCAGAAGAGGGACAGCGAATCTTGGGATCCCTTCCAAGCTCTGGGAGAGGGTGTTTTTTAATAGCACACTCCCATCTGCTTGCTTCCCGTGTCCATGTTTTGCCTTATCTTGGCTGGTTATTTCTAACCTGTCTTCATTCTCTTTTCGGTCTTGGCTGTTCATCCTAGTTTTGTTTTTCTTATCTAGTTAATGCTAATGTTTGATTCTCATCCCAGTTCCAGCTGTCCTAGTTGCACTTTTCTTTCATCTTATTCTGGGACTCCTCACTCAGATTCACCTTCACTCAGATTCACCTTCAGTTGTGCAGGGTTTTTTTGCTGTTGTTTTGTTTTCACTCCCATTATCTAGCTGATCCTTTTCTTATGCCTTCTCACCTGATTTAACTTCCAGTTATGTCAACATTCACCTTCCTTGTCTGTTCTTTACTCCAGGTATGCACCACAAACTTGGTCTTGCTCCTTGACCTTGTTTCCCAGTTACAGAGTTATCCTAGCTCCAGCCATTACCTTGCTGTTCAGGCAGTTTTGCTTGTCTGCAACCCTCCATCTACCTGTTTCCTTTCACTCTGTTGCTTCTCAGGCCCAGTTTCCTTATATAAACCATTTCATTGTGCCAAAATACGTCCACCACTCCCATTGCCGATTTCTCCTAATCGCATCCCACATTCAGTTTCTCAGGAGCTTTGTGCCAGCTTTACCGTGCTGCAAGATCAGTTCTTCTTCCCCATCTATTCAAGTCAGACAGCCTTCCCCTCCTCATCCCATAGGTACAACTGAGGTGCATTGAGCATGTGAAATCATCGCTTCTTCTCAGTTAAGTTCCAGATCCAAGCAAGGCATGGCTCAAAATGTAAAATGTCAATTTTACATGTATCATGTAAAATGTCATTGCAGGTGAGACACTCAGGTAAGAGTGCCACTAAAACTGCATGTATTCAGGGCTGACTGTGGTGATGCTTAGGGCTAACACTCTCCTCCTTTCTGTTCTGCTCAAGATTTAACTACATTTCCTACAGGCTAAGCATACTGAAGCCCTTCCAAAAATACCGCTATGATTTTTAATTAGGAGCAAACCCATATATTTGCAAGTTTAATTTTTCAGATACCTAGATAATTTAAGCTAATATTCTAAAAGAAAGGTTAAAGAACAAAAAATTAAAACTAAAAATCAGCTTGCAGCAGATACCTAGCACAGAAAATGCCATACTGAATCCTTACAATTAAGCAAAGATATATAAGCAACTTAATCAGTATCTATCAGCAGACAGTGTCAGGGAATTTTATTATTAGATACCCAACCATACTCTGTTTATAACATCACGTGTGTTACGCCATCTCCATTTTTAATGCTCGAAAAAGTACAGAAGATTGAGAACACATACTGATGTTAAAACAAGTAATCAAGCAACAACAACAAAACCAGTGGTGCCCTACTTAAATTAGAAACTGTTCTGTGTTTGCTCAGCATCCCTGATCCTCATCAAGCAATAAATCAATTTGCAGTAGCTGTGGACAGCTATTTAAACACAGGGCCAGAAGAGCTTAATTGTTAAAGCAATGTTCAAAGTTAGAAGGTATAGGAGGTTAGTATAGGAGGTCATATTAAATATTCACTTGTCTGAAACCAGCTGCATTCCAAGTATGAGGAGGCATCCTGCCCCCCACTTAATTAAAAAACAAAGTCTGTGAGCTCTGGGCTTAGCAGAGCTTAGCTTGCAGTTCTTCAGAAGGTAGATAGAGACTGCCAGATGAAAAACTGACATCTAAATGTTTGCCAACTTGATTTTGTTTGATTTACTTTATTGTCTAGTATGCAAAAAACAGCTAAAAGCTGTTTTGAAGTTTGTAGTTTATTTTTACAAGTTGGTAAAGCATTCAGGATTCAATTCTCAACTTTGTAAGAGGCTGCTCCTTGTCAAAGTCGACAGCAGACTTGTGGTTGACTTGCATAGGAGCTGAACAGGATCACTTATATGCCATCATTCTAGACACTGGTAGCTGGTGAACATAGTTTCTTTGTCAATTATACGATAATGTAAGTATAATAAACTTTAACAATGATATTACTACTCCTAGACCTGTTCACCGTTCATCTATGAACAAATGTTGCTGCTAGACTGAGAACTGACATTTGTTATTAGACTGACTAGGTGTACAGGGTTAATCTTACCCTCCAGTATTCAGCATACTGTCACATAGCTGGGAGTCAGCAGCTGATTTTTGACAGAAGAAAGCCTCTAATGAGCCTGATCTTGAGTGACTGCTGAGCATTTTGATCTTCCATTCATTCCTAGAAGATGAAGCAATTCAGCACCTTGCAGAACAGGATTCACTGCTCAGATGAAAACCCCTGTTTTAGTTTACATTGTAATTTATCACTTATGATAACCTCTCTGGCACTTACCGCAGAAAACACGTAACACTGAGACTGTCAGTAAGGAATCAAAGCAAATAGAGAAACCCTGCTGTAACTGGGTTTTCTAGACATAGACACAATGTATTCTTCTAACTCTGGATCACTGAAAATAATAAGGTGTATCACCAACTCCCAGGAGGAAGAATGGCAATTGTCTTACAGAAAGCAGCAAGAAACTATGATACAAAAGCACTATCAATGACAGCAATGTTGTCCTGTAGTTATTAGCCTTGTTTTATTTGCTGTAACATATACCTAAGTTCTCTACACGGCAGAGAACTTTTACCCCTTTCAACATTGTCTAACATATTTCATTAATACAGGTAGTATCATACCCACTGAATTTTACGGTGCTACTATCCAAAAAAACCCTCATATACCTAAAGTGGCTTAGCTAGTACCTTTTTCTAATCTTCAGTGGCATAAGACCATGAATGTCTATGGCAAAACTAATTTAATTGCATTCACATTATCCAGCTCTCCAAAATTATTTGTACTGTGCTTATTATCAGTTTTCTTTGCTATAATAGAACATTTTCCTAGACTATGCAGCGTAAGCTTCTTTTAAAAGACAACACTGATGCACCACGCAGCAATAATTAATAACCTCTGTCTGGAGGATTCAGGGATTATATTGTATTTTAAAGATGGATGCTCTTTCACTCACCAAGGTGATAGTTCTGTACAAACACCAATCAATATTTGCTGTAAGTAATACATATTTTACAGTAATTACACAAATATACAGAATATACATATGCATTACAATTTGAGCTCAACTTGCAGCCATTTCAGTAGAGTTTTCCTTCAGCATGGTTAGAGCACTAAGCCCTTGCAATTAATTTTTTGCCCCCTCCGCTCAAAACTATACAGTTTGCAATACTAGAGATGTAACAGATGACTGACTAGAGATAGTTATAGGCAATTGTGTGCACAAATACTTGTACACACACACTCACAATATAAAGGACCCAAACTAAATTCTGAGATCAAAACACTTCCAAAATTAAACTGGAATATGGAACCACTGTTTACATAAAATTTTCCTCCTTCCAAGAAAAGGGTGAAAGAGGTCCCAGGCACCACTTAATACATGCATGGTTCTGTGTTGCATATAATACGGAGTCCACTCTCACTGCAAAAGCAGTATAGATTTACTTTCGGCGTGTGCTGCAGATCTGAAGAGGCAGATTTACTAAACACGCTCCAGGTGTCTAGGTTTTGTTCCGCATGTGCTGGCAGGAGTGCCCTTTTCAGTTAGGCACTGAAGTCTTTACAAGTACAGGCTTAAAACATTGCACATATGAACAACTCAGAATCTCCCAGCATAAGAATCAAAGTGTATGTTTGTACTTATATTACTGTGTAGAACTGCCACAACAGGTAAGGTGGTTTTTTTTAAGTATGTGTGTACATGTGCATTTTATTTGTTAAAAAAATTGCACTTACCGTATAAAAACTGCACTTAATTCCCCAACAACTAAAATAACCCTAACAGTCTACCATAGCCAACTTGTATCTGTACGGATCCTCTTTTCCAGCAAGTGACATGAATCGCCAGTAGCGGTTTGCAGGACAGACATTGCAGATAGATAAACTCAACAAGACATATCAAAATCCTTGTACTAGAAAAATTTGTAACATAACCCCTCAAATTTTGCACAACATACTAACAGTGAAAACAGTCAGAAATCTCCCTAGTTTAGGAGTTAACTGTACTGAAGCGACGGCTCATGACTTCTAAATGATTCAAATAGTCTTCAATTTGTGAAAAGCTCTTCTACTACTGCTTCTCCTTCCTAAGCCTGTTTTCTTCTCTCTGCATGCGTATGTAAATATGCTGAAAGCCATTACTTTTTCACTCAACTCTCTTTAGAAATCACAATACTGTCTGTTCATTTTTATTTTCATATTTATAACGAATTATTTCAATTGGTGTCAAATGTCAAACTATTTATTGAATACAATTTTTTATATTTGCATATTTCAGTTGACTCAGAATAAGGCTGCTTGCTATATTTGTAATGAGTTCCCTACTCCTGTCGAAACTCCATTTACTTTAATGAACAGATCAGTTTGCCAATTGCCTCCATCAGTAAATTTGGATCTTTTGTTGTTGTCGCTTGTTACATTTATTTCTCTAACTTCCATCCTCACTGTCACCACAGTAACAGACTGTTTGTTTGTTTGGGAAATAAAGACATAGGAACATGCCTGAGGTTTGGTTTAAACAGCAGTGGCAAACCGGATGAGAAAGCTCTCTTCTGAAAGTCAACCTGTGATTATACTTTAGTATCAGAACTTTCACAAGGCATATTGTTGCTGTGGACTACAGTTTTAATGTAGTTCTTCAGAGAGTGTAGACGTAATTAAGTTAATCAGGTAGTTTGCTAGAGAAGTGCTGAAACACCAGTAGCAGCTCAAGGACTTCACTGTGGAAGAAGAGACTGGTACTTACAAAGAAAGTTTATCATTCATTCTCAAGAGCGAGCATTTAATGAGCATAATATAGGAAACACTGCCTGGCCAAGTCTCCAGTTAATATCCACATTAAGCTCTGCAACAAACGTAATCTCACCTGTACCAGCATTAGGCCTTTCTTACAGATTACCTGACACACGTATTTCATAACAATGCGATGCCGGCTTCTCCCCAGACTTAAGCCTCCTGGCCTGAACAAACCTCGGTTTTGGCAAGCAACCAGGGCCCCCGGGAGGGAGGGCGGCACAAGGCCCCACTTGCGCGTTTTCCCCCGGATCACCCTCAGCCTGCAAGCGACGGCATTGCAGGGGACTGGCAGAGAGGGCTGGCGGCCTCGCCCCGCCGCGCAGGTTGCGATTTTTTGGCATCCTGCGACCCCTAGTGAGAGCCGGGGCCGGGGCCGGGGCCGGGGCCGGGCAGCCGCCGCCTCTGCCCCCGGCCCGGGCTCCCGCGGGCTCCGGGCGCCCCGGCGCTGCCAGCGCTCCCGCAAGGCACCGGCTCTCCCCAGGTCACAGGCAAAACGTACCTCTCGGGATTTCCGTTTCCCCCATTAACTGGCTGAAACGTACTATAAAAACATAACAAAGCATTGCCTTTAGTTGCGTTGAGACAATGCGCTGATTGTATCGCAACTTCACAAAAAGCCGCTGTTTGTGTAAACTCTCATGGCAAGGGGGGGAGAGGTGAGAGACAGCACCCATCTTCTACATACTACCGAAAAAAGAAATAAATAAAATAGCCGGCTACACTTCGGTGAGCTGTTCGACTTAGCAATGTACATGTAAGGCCTAAGCCTTTGCAAATAACGATGATCAGTATGGAAACAATATTTGTTTGCCTGACAGTGTTAGGAAAATGTTGGTGAGAAGTTTATCTCGCAGCATTCAAAATTGCAAGCTAAGCTTTTTGCTGTTGTCATCATGCTCAGATCCACCAGAACAATGGAGTTTAAAACAATGCTTCTGTTCTAAACACATACGTGAATTAAAAGCTGAAAATGTAAACATGCAATTATTGAAGAGGAAAGGGTATTTCTTAGCTTGGTTCAGTTGCCTCAACTAAGATCAACTTGGTATTCATACACATGAATCTGTGTTCGTATATACACATAGTATCATGTATCAAACTGGTTTATGTACTTAAACATAGTGTAGACACACTTTTAGGGCCACAGTTATAGTATGAAAGGGGCAAGTCTGCTGTTTTCATTCCTACGATTTATTAATAATTCTACCTAATGCTAAAAATAAGCATGCCAGAACTTTAATATTGTGATTGTCCAACAGAAATGAAAATAAACATTAACTAGTTCAAGTAGCTCACTTTTTCAATGGAAAGATCTCGACAATCTGATTGGTAAAGCACTGTTATCTATCAGATGAAAAGACACTTATTAATATCTTGTGATATATGCATTTCCAAAGAAGCAGTAGAGGCCTAGAACGAGGGCTTTTTATTCAGCCTTTTACATCAAAATAATTATGACTTGCCTTTAATGAATAGTATTGCCTTTTGATTTGTAGCTGTGTATGGTTAAAACACCCCTAAACTCAAAGTCAAGCTTTCTAGTCATTCAGTCTTCCTAGTTTCCATTTGCTCACAAGTTGAGTCGGATCCAAGCCATACTTAGAACCAAAACTAAAAATTTCGAAGATCTTCAGCAGTTCAGATCTGGAAACCTACTTTGTACTTTTTCAAGCAGTTTTCCGTGGGAGTTGAAATTCTCCCAGATGTTTGCATAATGGGAGCATGGATAACATGAACGTTGGACAAGCCCGCAATTGCCATCTCCCGTTTTTCCAAAGCTTCTTTTAAATGGCTTAGTGCCTCCTCTCCCTTGGTCAATTTGCTAAATTGCCATTTGAAGCAAGTTACTGTCAAGCCTATAAATTGCCTCTGAGAAAATGACTAGTGCAGAGAATTCATTGTTAGTTATACTTTTCCTATGTATTTAAAACACCTATCTATCATATGCTTGGAAGGAAAGGGGGAGTCCACCTTTCTGCCCCAGTGTGGTGAATATCACAGCTTGCATAACCCGTAATAGTACCTTGGTGAACAAATACTCAATGAAAGGAGCTATGTCTCTTCTATGTAATCTCTCCTCAATATGTTAGGCTAATTTTTCTTTAGCTTTGCTCCACATATGGGCAATCTATTACACAGAAGTTTTTATAGGCCTCTTTGGCTGAGCACAAAAGCTGCAAAGCCCTGTAATACTAATATAATCCTGTTGTGTCACAGTGAGGGAGAGAAGGGGAAACAGCCCATCAGAGGCAGTAAACCTGGTTCTGTGCAGCAATGTACAACATGCTGATGGCTTGGTTCATGGCTATTGGGTCCTCCATAGCTGTATGAATCAATTTGTAAAAAAATTATTTTTATGCAATTGGAAATGTACACTACTGAAAGAAATTACAGAATTTTTAAAGCATATGGTTTATGTTCAAAGTTTTATCTGATTTACCAAGGATTGACCTAAGCAGAAGATAAAGGTCTATTTTTCTTAACAGTTATAAGACCTTGCTTTAAATCATTTGTTCTTTTACCAAATAATTCTGGAAATTATCACAGAAAATGCAAATTCTCAGTTGATATTTACATACATTCTCTGTAGGTGTCAGCATTGCTTTATATTGTTGTAGAGGATGATATTTTTTTCTTCTCAAAGAAAGAAGAAACACAGACTTGTCATTTTCCAAATGAAAGATAATTTTCCTACTGTCAGTTTGTCTTTTACTACCCATTTCAGACTAAGAGATTTAATACCATATTGTGTAGGTGCAACTAAAGTAAATGTACAGAAAAAGCCTACATTGTTTTCCTATGTACCTGTTTTCAGTTTTAAAACAACTTTTTTATTCCATTCCAGTTATTTTCCATATAACTATCGTCCTTATTGATGTAAACACAAGGGTCATGTAACACATTTGTAAATATTTCTCAAATGTTGCAAGGAGCAACAATTGAGTCATGCTAAGTAAACCGTGAATCTACCTTCTTTACACAGACTGTAGAGGAATACTGGACCAGAAGTTCTTATAAGTTTCTAGGTGGAGTCCTCAAAGAGCCACCATAGGGCAAATATTATTTAATATTTTCATTCATAAACATACCATACAAAATAAAAGTATGCCACTGTTGATAATATGTTATTGAGATGAATTATCCATGCAGAAGGGAACTGTACTATCATACTAGAAGTGAATGACCTTGGGAGCCAAAGTAATAGTAATTGGATGAAAATCAATTGTATAGAGTGCAAGGTCATAAATAAAGGGTAACAACAACAATTCTTTCTGGGATCTCAGGCATAAAGAGTGATTGAAGAGAGATATGGATTAAATAGTCAAACAAAATTATTATCAACCTCCTATGCCCATGAAAGAGAAACACAATCCAAGCATCTACGGGGCAAGATATTTCCAGTAAAAAAGGAGCAACATTGATGACATTATTACAAGCTCAAGTATATATGAATGTTATTTGAAATGGTGCATATAATCCTGACCATTGTTCTGATCAAAGGTATGGGAGCCTCTTTTGCAGGAGGCTGTTAAAAGAGCACTTCAAAATTATGTGAAGGAATATGTTAGCTTCCTATAAAAGTAGTGGGAAACAAATTAACTACGCAACAAAAATAGCATCAGCACAAAGAAAAATGGCTACAAACTGCTCAAGAATGACATTAAAATTGGGAGAGAGATTCTGACAGAGCCACCCAGGAGGAAAAACAAAGGAAGAAATCCCATCTCATTTTCAAAGGGAGTTCAAAAGAGAACATACGACCTGTCTGCTTGGTCTAAGAGTGTGCTGGAGTCCACATCCCAGGGATGTCCCAGTAGTTCAATCTTTCATTTGTATTACAATTTTGAACCAAGGTTTGTCATTGGTGCTATACCATTATCTATTGATCAAGTCAAGTGCTACTTAGAGCCATTGATTGTGGGCAGTTTTAGTTGGCCTATTTGTGAGTGAAATGGAACAGATGAGAGATTTTTTTGCAGTAGTAGCCTCAGAATCTATTTAGACTAGAATTATCCTTCTTCACTACAAGTGACAAGCACCTTTACTACAGAGACTTCTCAGTGTTGGCTGGCTCACAACCAACATGTTCAAGTTATTGCATTTTAATTTATATGTGGTTTTCACATTGGGAATTTACTTAAGTGCAAGTTTTACCTGCAGTTTGCATAACACACACATTCTTTAGAAATTGTTGCTTCTGAAGATTTGTTTACATATACATTTTTCTCTTTTCTCGCCCCCTCCCACCACGTCTCTCGAATTTGTCTATAAAACAAAAGATCTGCACTGATTTATTTTTAGGTTATCTCAAAAGTACTTAGAAGCTCCTTTTAATGGCACAGTAGAACGCTGAGTTTTCTATAACTCTGCGGCTACAGAATCTTGTCTCTATCATAGATTTGCCCTTGGGCTGCAGAATAAACAAAGAGAGTATTTATAGCCCTTCTCATACAAAGAGATTTGATCATTCAAAAAGAAGGCAATGAATTGCACAGTACTTTCTATATCCCCAGGCTTGCTACTAATATTAGTGTTAAGGAAAAGCTGATGTCACCTGATCTGTCACAGTCTCTGCTTTTGTACATCTCTGAGTAACACTGGGCCAAAAAGGTTAAGTATTATTTTTGCATTCATTTATTTGAACACAGTTCTATTGTCATGACAGATTTAGAAATACTGTCCTCCACCTGAATTACATCAGACTTGCTATAGTTGATACAGGAAATAGGAAAAATCAAAGCAGCACTTCTCAGAGTCTATCCAAAGAAAGATTTAAGGAAACAGACATCTCTGACCATTTGAAATGACCCGTAGTGATTACTCTTACTAAATAAGAGAAGCTGGAGATGAGGTAGAGAAACCCTAAATTATATTTTTTTTTGCAGACTATAAGTTGATTCTAACGTAAGATTCAGTAGATTATTGGAAGGTTAGAAGTTGCTTGTACTATAAGGCATAAGCCCAATAGAATAAGCTCTGTCACTTAATTGGCTTTCTCAAAGTCATTCTCTACTCTCTAGACCCAATATCCTTGCTTTGGAGGAGTCTGATTTACCTAAGTCTACATCTTACCACGTGGCACACAGCACGGCTGTGCTTTTGTGTGAGCACCCGTGGCTGGAAGCCTCACTTACTCAGCTGGATTTGCTCCTCTGTGGCTCAGGGTACTTGTGCTGCAGTGGCAGCGATATTCTCCTTCCCATCTGTGCTGGGTACACACAGTTCCATGCTCACAATCACAGCCACATCCGGACCCTCATCAACCCTGGAATATTCTCATAGAGCTCAGTTTTTATTATCCCGGACTAGAGTTGATCACTGTGAATAAAAACTCAAGTAAAAACATCCGATATGAGTTTATGATTTTACTTAGCTTCTGTGATGAATAACTACTTAAAAAGAAAGATAACCTTTTATGACTCTAAAAAATATATTAGAATCCAGCAGAACTATCAGAGTTATCTCCCTTTTTGTTACCTCTCCCTTTACTGTTTGCTGTAAGAAACACCATATCCAAAACCCAATCTTTCACTGAAAAAAAGATTTTAATGTTCAAATCCTTAAAACAAACTGCTAAAATGCAGAATAACAACAGATTGGATGAGTGCTCACATGCAAAGAAATATTTTTATACTACTAATGTATTGTCATTACATTTCATCATGTAATGGTGAAGAGGAAATGGGAGTATTTGCTAAGTGATCAATCACTTAGAAAATAGGAGTAAAATTTTGGGAATCTCAGGTTGTTTTCTCCACTGTAAAACAGCACAGTGATTTTCAGTTCAGTTACTTCAAAGCATGAAGACTAGAAACCAATAATATCTTGGAAAGTTGAGAACTCCCTTGTGACCTATGGCATAGAGACATTGTTTGTATTACTGAAGGCAATAGAGTTTGAAGATGTCAGAGAAGAAAAAAATTTCTTTTTTTGTTCTTATGATACTATGATTTAGAGAAAAAATATTCACATTTTAGCAATAATTCATCTGAGCAGACTGGTACTTGCAGTCCAACTTCTGAGTACAGTATGGATCTTACTCTTCATTGATCAGGCCCTTCTGAAGTAAGACCTGGTTACGCAGGAACAGAAGTCAACTGGATTACTTCTACTTTGTTCTAGAATAAGGAAAAATTAATTCTGGCCACATCACTGTAGCACTGGCTAAGTTGATGCCTAAAAATAGGTGTTAAAATGGAAATGGAAAGGACAACCATAGTCAGTTACATGGAGAACAGACTAGATGCAAGTTGAATACTTGAAAGCTGATACACCAGTTTCATTTTGTCCCTGATTTTAAAAGAATCTCTTACAACTGAAAATAAACTAGATTATTATAAGATTGCAAAAGAAAACAAGTCCTTCACAGTTTGCAGCTAGCGTAGTAGGATATACAGCTGAATGTCAAAGATAAACACAAACTGTCATCATAAATTAGGAAACCTGTAATTAAAACATTAGGTAGTTTGCACTAGTATTTCATATCCATATATACCAAAGACTAACTTACTATTAGTCACTTTTTCTAGTTTTCTATTTAACAGTTAACTAATGTTAGATATGTGTATACAGATAACTTTGTTATTAATACATCAAATAGTTATAATAAGAGTGCAGAATATGAAAGAAAGCACAAGACACATTTATACAACTCCCTTGCAAAACAGCTCTTAATTATGATTGCCCACTACATTTTCCCCAAAGTGCAAGAATGTACACTGCTCACCGAATTCAACATTTTGTTTGATATTGGTAGTGCGGAATGTGGACCCATGCCCTCAGATTTCTAGGAAAATTAGGTGTTCACAGTTAATGGATACCTGAGAAAAGTTTTTTGTTTTTTCTCCCCCAAAACAGTACCTCACAGGATCTTTTTGGCAAAGACGGTGACAGAAACTCATTCTCCAGGGCAACATACAGTTTCCTCAGCTACAAGACCATCCTTTCTTTTCTTGACATCCCAACTCATTCAAAACACATATCCCAACTTCCTCAACAACTGAGATGCGTCTTGCAAACAACAGACTCTTTCACTGTGTTGTGCTGATTCATTCCAAGCACTCTTCATCCTGCACACTGAATGAAGCAGGGTCCTGTGGGAAAACAAAGAATGAGATCATGTAATTAAAGACTATCTCATAATGTACACAGGGATTGAACTATAATGGCCTCAATAGTCTTAATTCTGTGTCTTAACTCTTGAGTGATTAAGACTGCAAGTTATTTTAATATTATTTTCTGAATATAACCATCAACAGTTCTGAGTAAAGACATTTAAAAATAACCAAAAACCCCAAGCCAGAAAACCATCCACATGGAACCATACCAACTACTACTATATGGTATGCAAGGAGAATACCAGTAGAGCCAACTGGAGGGGAAAACAACAACACTGCTATTTTTATTGAACATTTTTCTATTCTCAATTTGCCTATCCATTAACATTTAAATGTTTCCCAGAGATATTTCAATTTTAATGAAGTTCTGCCAGATTAAACTATTTTCAAATCCTGCCTCGTGATTCCCACAAGCTCACATACTTGCTAACGCCAGAAGGATGCTGATGAATCTATCCATATTCCCCAGACCAGCAGCCTACCTGACAAACACAGAGATCCTACAGACCCTGCTCCCAGCCTTGCCACTTATCTGCTGAGTGCTCTGTCAAGTCAGACACAGAATGGTAATTTTATTCAGAAGGAAATTTAGCTTTTTGCAAGAGTGTAATTTAGATATGTTAAGCTTCTAAATCTCTCACAAAATGGATGCCATTCCCCCCTCCCCAAGTGCAAGTCTCTGGTATGTGTACAATTTGTTTTCAGGCTGAAAGCCTGAACCACGCAATGGGTGTTCATCATTCTTTGACTCTTCCCAAGCCTTGGATCTTCTGCAAGTCCTGACAGCCATCCCACAGTAAAAGAGATTGTTTTGAAAAACACCCCTCCTCCCTGAAATTCTAGACCCTGAAAGCACTTAATTTTGAAGCTCTAGAGAAACAGATTTGGAACTATCATACCTCATGTTTTCTGTCACAGATGCCAGGCCTGTTATGCTTAATGCTGTCAGGGAGCAGCATAGGCAGGGCTACTCTGCAAGGTGGGAATGAGCCAAGAGCCAAGGGCAACCCGAGCAAAGGCCATGCCCACACCGGCTAGGGTACAGTCCCACAGCACGTGAACACCATGGGCAGAACAGGGTACAGCAAACAGGGTCCATCCAGGCACTCTAGTGGAGAGCAACTGGAGACAAGACCAGCAGTAAGGCTACAGCATGAATCAGAAGGGTCCACCCAAGAGATAGGGCTAGCAACAGACTACCTGCAATGCAAGTCCAAGGTCCAGCAAGGGAGGCAGGGATGGATGGACAGACAGACAGATGAACCCAGCATAGGTCAGGAAGGGACTGAAGGCTCAGGTCTAAGCTTAAATGGAGCCCCAGGGTCCGTGGACAGAGGGCGTGTGGGCAGGGGTCCCAGGTGACGCTACTCAGGGCTGTTAATACCTATTAGTGCACTCATGGCATGAAAGTGTTACAGTTAGCGTTGGGGTTACAGTTAAGAAAAGCAGGGCCTGCAGAGCCTCAGCTCATTCAAGAGTCTGAAACCTCCAGAGGAGGGTGTGAGCTTCTATGAATAATTCCTGTTTGTTCTTTTTTTCCCATATTCATTTTGGGCTTTGTGGCTAATATTGCTTATTTAAAGGATTTACTCTTCCTTTCTTTCTTTAACTGTATTTTGACTTATATTGGCTTCATTTGTTTGAAGCCATATCCTTCCTTTCTCTGTTCTTTTTGTTTGTCTCCTTTGTTCATATTTTATGTTTGTTGAAATGTAAACTTCTGGGGACTGCAATATTGAACAAGTTCCTCAACTCTAGTTGAACTCATTAATGTTGGGAACAAGAGTCAATAGAGCATAAAGGATGTAAAAACTTTTGTTCCTCAGTCCTGGAGGTTTTTCCACCATATGTGCTTGGAACTCCACTTCCAAGAACTATTTCTAAGTCACATCCTTCAGTCCTGTGAGAGCCTCTGAACTGAAGGATCCAGAGAGAACTCAAGCCGCCTCTTTTCCTTAGGCAGTGAGCTCTGTGTTGCACCTTACGGACACCTCACAGGGGTTCAACAGTTGGTCTTACTTTAAATGTCTCTGAGGCTTTCTATGTGAAGATCATACACAGTTGTGGTGCTTTATTAAATTAAGAATGATGTCCAGCAATACTGAAAATAATGCTTTGTTTAAATGTCCACATATAAATCATACAAATACAAGCAGCTACTGTAACTTGAGACACTCATAACTGAAAGTTTCAGTGAAGAAATGTATGTTACTGTTTCGAATTTATAAAAGATCTTTTTTTAACCAGAGCCACAGAATACCTTGCAAGCATTATCTAGCCAACTCTCATCACATACTTGTGAAGCAAAGTAGGAAGACTTTCATCAGCTTCTATGCAGTTATATCTAGGGTGAAGCATAGGTGGTGACTAGCACAGCAACACAACAAAGCAATGTGGCACGGATGGTGAAAAAAGGTGCCATAATCAGTTGAACCTCGGGGCATACTAGGGTGCTGTTTCATGAGTTTTGCCAGGTCACCTTTTCTTATAGAGTGCCATACAAGCTTTCACACCAGAAAGTGTGATCATGTCTTGGATCACGTCTGATACAAAAGGTAGCAGGTCACATTCTCAGTTGTGTTTTGGCTCTCTTTCCCTACTTAAGAACCAAAAATGTCTGTAAAACAGTCAGAAAACTCTCAGTGTGAAAGAATATCGCTGGGCTTATGGATGCCATGCGACACTGGAATTCAGATGCACTGGGCGTTCAGAGCAGTGCAGATATATTGTGAGAATCAAACAAATACAGTTACACCAAAAATCTTCTATGTTTCCCTGTTATAACGAGAAATTGCATCCAGCAGCGCAGTTGATACACATCATCTTGGGGTAATGGTAGTACAGCATTGGGGTACTCTGCTGACTGCACCCCCAATATTACTTGCTGTACTCTCCTTGGTGTGCACAGTCAGATGCGGACAGTCATGAGCACTCTGACCTAGCATCACACAAGATTTTATTGTCCCAAAGTTGTTCAGAGATTCAGAAGCTGACCCTCTCAACCTCTCTATGAAGCACATCCAATTGGGTTTACAAGCTTAGTCATGGTCCCCTGCTAACATGGTCTGAATACTTTTCAGACCACAGAGTGAACAAAGTGGTGTCGTGACTTATGTGACTGTACTTGGACAGCTATCCAAATACTAGAAAATCCAACCTTAATTGAGTTGCTAAAACAAACTGTTAAAGACGCAAATTTGACTGCTTACATAAAATAAATTATACTGGTTGGATAAGTATGCTTATTATAGCATTTTTACATCTCTTAATTACTCCAGTGGACTGTTTCCAAAATAGTAACATATTTTTATATGTTTTCACTAAAAAACAAGGTACATAGCAAAGCACTCTGGGCTTTTCTGAGTGAGAAGATGACCAAAATTCATAAACATATATTTAGTAAATCATTCAGCCAGTGCTAAATGAAACCCTTTATATGGACTTTTCAAAAACATTCAGCGTGTGAGGTAAGTTCATTAATGTGGTGTAGCAGATTGGGAGCAATATCTCTTTTCATGCAAAGATTTGGCCTAAAGCAAGAAGAATGATCAGCTTCATCACTGCTGGTTTTGCTGAAAGATTTTTCTGATGTTACAAGACAGGACTAGAATCTCTAAAGAATAGGTGTTTTCCTGGTCCTCTTTCTGGTGCAGAGGCTGCTCTTGGGAGAATTTCAAGTAATTGAACTGTAATTCTAATTAGAGAGCACTCACACAAACGCAAATTAAACACAATACTGAAACAGTTCAAAAATTTAGTTATGCATAAAGCACAGAAGATATTGTAATGATGAATGAATCAGAATAAAATGTGGGGGTTTTGGGGGAAGAAAGTAGAGTTTTCTTATTAGTAGCAGGTCCAGAGGAGGGCCATGAAAATGATCGGAGGGCTGGAGCACCTCTCCTGTGAAGAAAGGCTGAGAGCTGGAGTTGTTTCACCTAGAGAAGAGAAGTCTCCAGGGAGGCTTTACTGCAGCCTTTCAATATATAAAGGGAGTTTATAAGAAAGATGGGGACAAACTTTTTACCAGGGCCTGTAGTAACAAGACAAGGGGCAGCAGTTTTAAACTGAAAGAGGGTAGATTTAGATTGGCTATAAGGAAGAAATTTTTTACAATGAGGGTGGTGAGACACTGGAACAGGTTGCCCAGGGAAGTTGTAGATGCCCCATCCCTGGAAGTGTTCAAAATTAGGTTGGATGGGGCTTTGAGCAACCTGATCTACTGAAAGATGTCCCTGCCCATGGCAGGGGCTTGGACTAGATGACCTTTAAAGGTCCC
Source organism: Ciconia boyciana (assembly GCF_034638445.1). Classification (NCBI taxonomy): domain Eukaryota; kingdom Metazoa; phylum Chordata; class Aves; order Ciconiiformes; family Ciconiidae; genus Ciconia; species Ciconia boyciana. Next base: position 44,876,884 of record NC_132938.1, read on the forward strand.
TTCCAAACCACACCATTCTGTGATCCTGTGATTCTGTGATTCTACTCTCTTGATCTCTCTTGAAAAATAACAGATTTTATATTATGGTCATGCTTGCTTACATATATATTTTGACAATTATAAAAACATTGAATTCATCACTTCAACTCATCTTATGCATTTAAATTCATGAAAAAATTTTCTTTACAAATATAATTATTCTAATATTATAAATATCTGCTAAATGTGCACAAACTGTAAGCTCCTCCCCTCCCCCTGAAGTAATTCAATACTTAGAAAATGGTTGTATGAACTTTGAAATGCGTTTCTGGGTTTCAGACATTTGCACATTTGCGTTGTAGAAGGTCCTAGAAAGTACAAACAGAATAGATCAAATTATTTTTCATATATCAAAATGTAGTCTGCCAAATATAAATAGCAACAAACCATTGACTTTTGGCTAAACCATAGCCATTGTTTTATGTTCAGGTACTGAGTCTGAACTGCTCAGAGAGCTTCAACAAGTCAATAAAAAAGCAGGATTCAAAGAAATCTTCAATAGTTTTCATGACTGTAAGTGTTTTGATGCAAAATCCGTGATAGAATAAAAAATAAACAGCATTATATTCCATTTTCCCTGATAAAAGACTTGGGGGAAAAAAAAGTGGTATCCTAGCAACTAAACATCAGAAGTTTTCGGTGCAAACACCTCACCCCCTTCACTGTCTCAAGTAATAAAAAGAGAATAATAAAATTCCAAACTTGCAACTGAATCCTAACATAAAACCTGAAAATACAACAGTTCAACAATACATAGTAGATTTGAGCTCATTTTTTTCCTGGCAGAAGTATATGTTCAGACAACTTCCATAATACAGCTCTGTGATTGAAAGGGCAAGATAGCGTGTTTTGTGCTCTTGTCCATTCAGGTCTCTAACTGTTAATATGTAAAACCTTACTGTATCAGGTTTCTTCTGATGACTTTTATTCCATATCCAAGAAATATATTTTTCTAGAGTCTTTCCTTGCATATAACGCAGGCTATCACAAGCCCTGGTTGTGGTCCTCTCCTCAGTCTGCTCCCCCCTAAAACAATACAAACTGTCATTAATACGTGAGGATACTTGAGAACACAGGTCCCTTGAGCATCTAGAGAAAGTGCCAGAAATGGGCCATATTGCACAAACCAATAAGCTACAAAGCCATTTTATAAAGCCAGCTGAACAATAAAAATACATTCATTTAATGTCTCATCTCTTCCATGCTAAATATTTCCACTTTCAAAGCACTTCCTGATCCCACCAAATGAAACACTATCTTTAGCTTTATCATGTACTATCGATGCCTATTTCTAGAAAACCATTAAAATCACTGTTAGTTCTACATGTGCAACGAAGACATTTTTTTGGTCTAGTATGATATGCACTCATACCACTATTATTTTGGGTACTTCCTGCCTTGTTTTTATTTTGTTGCCATAAACCAGAGAACAATAAAGTGATTTGGATAAAGAGGCTGACACCAGAATGTATTTCATCTGCCCAGTGATCAATAGTAGCCAGAGCTCACAAGGAAAGTGTGGACCACAGATCGTTTCCTCCCTTAGGTTTAAGCATGGGTGAAGACCTAAACGCACTGACCGTCCTTTCCTGCAAATGGCATGCTGAAATGTGTGCACTATTTCCAGTAAATTCAATCATATATTGTATAAAATATTATTTTATAATTGTATAAATTGTATAAAATGGAAGTTAATGATAAATATATTGGTGCCATCGCATGAAAGGACACACGGATTGAGGGGGAGAGCAGGCTGAGGGAGAGAATTCAGGAAAGCAAAGGCAACGTCTTGCAAGTGACCATCAGCAGGAAGGAAGGTTCAGCTTCTAGGTAGGTTTCCAGTCCAAATATCACTGTGATTTGCCAGCCAAAGCCCTTTTGTTTGGCCTTCTGCTGTACCTGCTGGGACTTGGGCAGAGGTTAGTCAGGGAGACGGCTAACCAGTGCATCTGGAAACTGCTGAGGCTATATCTGATAGCCAAAGGTTATTTGCAGCTCACATGCTCAGTCAGTCTGATTTGGAAAAGGGCCCCACTCTCCCAGAAGGATATCGCAACCATCAGGTTATCAGGCAGTTCCCATACCTCTGCACAAAGCTGCTCCGCTGTGATTTAGAAAAGTACTACATTTACAGCAGGAGAAAGAAATAAAAAGAAGGTCTACATAAATTAAAATTAATAACCTAGGCAAAATTGATAAAGAAAACTGAGAAGATCAAGAAAGTATGTGTATTTGGCAGTGACTAAAGCAAAAAGAAAATGTTTAATAGTACAGATGAATGAAAAGGTTTATTCAATGGCTGCTGTTTTCTATCTGGGAAGAAGGATACGATACTCCATCTTATAGGGAGAATGAACTTCTGAAGAGTGGACCGGTAACTACAGAGTATATCAAAAAAACATGCTAATGAGAGTTAAATATTTTTAAATTCCACACAGGACTCCCAGAAGACTTTCTGAGAGGATTTCAACTGATTGTTTTTATTTTCTGACTGCAAGTTTTTAATAACTTGAGTCAATGTCAGAAAACTGGAGCAGTACCAATATTCTTTTGCCATTATCCAAAAGGTCATGCAAGATGAGTTGAGGAACAGAAGGACATATGGTCTGACGTCAGTCCAGAGACACAGAACTGAAACAGATAAGATGTTTCATTTTTACAAGGTATTATTCATACTATAACACAGCTATAGAATCATTCCTTCCCTCAGCCTGATGAGCCTCTTCCCAGGAGATCGCCATTTCGAAATTCCTGACAGCCCCAGGCTTAAGGCACTTGCCTGGAACATGGGAAAACTTTCTTCTTACCAGGCTGAGGGGGGGATGTGGACCCTCCTCACACACCTCAGTTAAGAGTGCTAGCACTCAGACTTACATGGAAGACCACCTTTTTCTTGAGCATCTCCAGCTAGCTTTCTTATGTGTACAGAAAAAACAATTTGGATGTTTCAGAAATGTTCATTATAGCCGAAAATATTTGTCATATTGGATCCAGTTTATGAGTTTGTTTGGATTTATGAATAATAACTGACAATGGCTATTTCAGAAAGCCCAGCCCCAAAATTGATCACCAAAGATTCTTGCCATCACTACCTGCTTTCTCATTTGAAGTAATTTATAAGAAAATTTTAATATGAAAATTTTCAAGTCCTTCCACATCCAAACTGTGCAGTCAGTCTGCCCATTTCATCTTCAGGCAGCTGTAGTATTGTTTAGTTACAGCATGTCCTGCTTCCACGCTCATCAGCCATGAAAGAAAGTATAAATAAATCTATCTATGAGTGTAGCTGCAAACGTGTTGCACACGCAGGTGCACTGCCCACACCACCACAGCTTCCCTCTGCTACCTTATCCTTTGCCTTCCTTCACTACAAATTAAAGCAATGTAAGTAGAAGTGCTTGGCAATCTAATTTAAGTCATTGGGTTTTTTTCTTGAGTTACACAAATTACATCACAGCTTTTCAACCTCATGTTACAGTAATACTATATTGAAATATATTGCAAATTAAATTATTTCTACTTATTTAATTTATAAAGTTCCATACTGGCAGAGCACATAACAGATATGATACAAGCTGAAAACCTAATTATCAAAAATGAGTATTTAAGTAAGTCCATCATGTAATTTATCCTGCTAACTTAAATGAATCAATTTGTTTTCCTGAAATAAAGTAAAAGGCATGTTTTTAGAAAAAAAAAGTCCCAGTAGCAGTAATATCTGTGTCATCTCAAAAGAAACTATATTCAGCATTGACAAGTAGTTAATGTTACAGACGTGAAACTATTCAAAGATCCAAGTCCATAATGTTTGCATTAATTCTTTATATACAACTCTGCCGCAAGTTTCAAACTTGGGCTTCAGCTTTTGAGCTGAACTAGGTGTTTCAATGAATTTTCAAAAGCCTCTAGGCACTCAATTTGCCTTGAAATCAAAGAGACTTAGGGACATATCTAAACTTTGAGTGTATTTGGCCCTTGATCACATTTTTTAATACACAAGGGTGAAATTTTTATAAGCACTTAAATAAGTTAGAATCATAAATCCCATAACTTTAAACCCAGATGGGAACAAAAACATTTACGTTTTCTTGGCTTCTGGAAGCTCTTTCTATCCAAAGTCATTCCTGATTACAAGAACAGATCTTGCTATTGGACTACAAGGTTGTTGGTCCTTTATTTCAATTTATGCCTTTTAACAGTAAGGATCTGGACTTTTTTTTTTAATATAAACAAAAGCTTTGTGTAAATTTGTAAAGCTGAATACTGTTACAATCACCAAACTATTATTCTTTATTTAAGATCAAAACCAACAGAAATAATATTAAAAAGTCACTTAATTGAAAACACACCTTAGAAAGTAATTCTAAGAGCTTTTTAATATCTTGTTCAAGTAATGAATTTTCAGCCACTCCGCACACACGAACCCCAGAAAATAGACAGACTTTCTTAATTGAAAATGTAGTATAAGGAAACCAGATTAATACCTTCGTATGTGTATATATAAATATATATATATACACAATGTGAGATTTTTAGATCTCCTGTTTTAGGTCTCTCTTTCTTCTGGGATGTTTTCTTACTGTCTCCTGAAAGAAAAGCTTTATAGTGCTATTGGGAAACAATGCCAAATAACTTCACTTTCCCTACTCTGCCTCATAACTGGAGCTGTCACTTCTCTCAGTGTGCAATTGCACAGTCAATCCACCCAAAAGTGAAGCCATACCTGCAGACCACTGCTACCAGTGACAACTATCCCAGCGGTGGTGGCTTAAGGTTAGTTCCTGGTCCCTGCGGGAGCTATGCCACTGGCACCTGGCAGCCTCCTTGGATCAAAGCATCACCCAATTAGAAGCATCTGCAAGAAAAGAGAACTTTAAAACAGCCCAACATCTATTCACTGTCTATCATTCCCTGTGGTTTACTATTCCCCAGAAGCTGGGGAAACACTTCAATTGCTTCATATTGCACCCCCTGAGATCTATGTCGATGTCTCACTTATGCCCCTGTCAGCAAGAACAGCAGACTCATAATTCCTACTTGCATCCCTTTATCCTCACTGTGTCCTTCCCTCCCTCCAGAGAGCCCATTTAACGGTGCAGAAGAGCTCCTTTGATCTCCGTATTCCCAGCTTGAATGAAACAACTGTGTAACTCTGGACTTGGAGGGCTTTGCAACTGCATCTCCCATTCCTCCAAGAACTCATCCGCATTGCTTTCCTGCCTCTCTTCTGAAGGTGTCTTGTCAGAGAAGATCAATATGCAAGATAGAATCACTTACCAGCTCGTATACTGTTATCACTTCCCCCATAATCAATCCCATAAGCAAAAGTCACGAAACTCTGAGACTGGAGAGTAGCGAGAACCAGTTGTTACAAATTCAGCTTCACTTTATATTAATGAGGCTTTCTGGCTATTTTAACTTTGGCTGAAAAAGAAGAATGTTGTTATAAAAAAGCCCCTAAAACATCCAGCCAGTGCCAAGCCCTTGCACCTGTGTGCAAAACCTTTATTACATACATATACTTCATAAAGATATGTCTGTGCACACAATGATAAAGGTAGAAATATAATAAGAAAACAGGGTCTTTGGCATAGTTTTAACTGAACCCTCACATGACCCACTTGAAGAGCTCAGCAGGTGGTAGCCCTAAATGACTGACATCTATGATCATCTGTTTAAAATGTCTTTGGTGGGGAAAGATAAGAAAGAAAAGACTTGATGAGTATAGTGTCCTACATTTGTTTGTTATTTGGAAGAAAAGTACCAGGAGTAAAGAACTCTTCTTCTGGCCAACAGGTTGAAAATTTGTTTGCTACTTGGAGAAAAAGTAAAACAAGCAAAAAAAAAAAAAATTTAAAGAATATCCCAGTTGCTGTATATCACCAATTTGTTCTTTCTCTTTCAGACATTAGAATGTTATTATTTTTGTCTGAATGGAGCTTAGTCATCATGACATCATTAAGTTCTAGAAAGTAGTACATATGTCAAATTTGTGAACGTGAATATAATATAAACAGGATATTTATACATTGCTTTTAAGCCCAAATAAAATAAAAGTGCACTTTCGATAAACATCATTGTCTCCTATAGTCATTTATTTCTCACAAGAATCATTAGTTTACAATTCAATGGGAAACCTCAGGAAAGCAGAGAAATGAGTTGAAATCTCTTCTGATTAAAATAATATTATGTAAAAAATGTTTTTTCTCCAAAGGAAAAATAAACAGTTTCCCAAATGAATTCCTCCCCTCCTACCAGCACCATGTACTAACTCCCATGGAGAATTAAACTCAGGACCTTCAGAACAGATGGCAAGGACCTTATCTGCTTTCCCATCACAGCATGGGGCAATATAGGTTTGCCTGATAATGCACTCACATTGAGAAAAAGGTTTCTCGCCCCCTCTCAGTGTATCTAGAGCCACCAAACAAATGCTTTTTAAATTTAATCTACAAGTTTAGCTTTGACAAACTAATTTACAGAATAACTATGCCATATATTAAACCTCAGATGCTAAAGAAACTGTTTTCATTTTAGTGGTCTTCCAGCTGTATATTTTGTCAAATCTCAGGCACATTTTATTCTCTGTCTTTAATAAAAAACCAGTTAATTTTCAGCATTTATTTTACATTATTTTAGTGTTCATTTTCTATCTATTTCACATCTTCTTTCCACATTTGTTCTTAAATTATACCATAGCTTTGGCATTGCTTTGGCCTGTGCTATAAAATGAGCTCATTGTGGATTAGCAGACAAGTACAGCTCCGTTCTGACACTGCACCAGACCAACAGCTCCTTTTGCTCTATTAAATTGTCAACTGCCCACCTACAAAATTCTTACAGCAAAACCCAATAAAATCTTTCCCCCAAACTATGAAAAATATGTAGACATCAGAGCAAAAGCAGCTGTTACCCTGAAGTAGAGTCTTTTTCCTTTTCAACTAAGTGATCTTGAACCAGTTAATACTTCAGTTCCTGAATGTTTCAGCTTTTATTTGAATACAACAGTCTTAAAAACTGACACTGTTTTGGATATTGTTGTGTGTCGCAGGGTCCTATTAAAATTGGGGTTTAATTTTTAGAGGTTTTTAAAGGCAACAAAATCAAGGTTAGGGTGATTTTTAAACAAAAGGAAAAAAAACCGATGAAAACATTTTGAAGTATTAGGGAGTGAGAATCACTAACTGATGGTAGTAGTGATCTGATGGCTGTTGAGGTGCTGGATGATATTTGTTGCTGGGCTCCCTACGGTTTCTTCTAAATGGATATTTACTTAACACAATCTTAGTTTTTCCTAGGATCCTTGTTAGAACTCACAGGGAACCACAAAGACATACACTTTCTTTACAGGAAAAAGAAAGAGAAAGACAAAGTAAGCTATAAAAGAAAAAAAGAAGATCTCATTAAATTAACTTGAAACATTGACTCACTAATACTTCTAAAACCAGTATTTTTGCTGTTTGGATCACAGCAGCAACAGCTATAGGAGCTGAGGCTTACAAAGCTTGTTCTAATTAACTCACACATATGGGTTCTTTCACATAGTGGCAACTACAATGGGACCATTCAGCTGTTTACAAACGAACAAACAAAAGTTGTAGGAGTGTACACAAGTAGGTAAGAAGGATTGTAATGTATAATTTCCCCATATAAGCATTGCCTGTGCATCAAAGTAACTCTGTCATTAGCTGGGAAGAGATTAAGAGCCTGTTTACCTACAGCAATATTCTTGTTCTTCTCATGACCTAAATATCTCAGAGTCCCCTGCAGCTACCCTGACTCTGTACCAAATCACATCTGCGTCTTCTTCCTATATTGCTGTTGTACTGATATATTCTTGCAGCCAGGAGCCCTGTCTTCATTACATATGATGGATTCCTCATGACTGTCTTGTACAGTCAGTGAGATTTCACACTTCATTAGAGGCTAACACACTTACATAAGGAAAAAAAGTCTGAGCAAGTCATCTTAGTACCAAAATCCAAAACGTGCCTCAGAAGAGGTTTGTAGAAGACCCCTTTATCAAAGTGTTCAATGCTCATGCATGCCTTAGAATCAGCAAAAATTCTAGAGTTGATTAATATGGTTTTGTCCCTGGTGTTTTCTGCAGTGCAGCACAGAGATGCCCAAAATAATTTTAAATTAAATACCCTGAAAATGGTAAGTAGTTTAGCAAAAGATCTTAGCCAGCTGTTGCAGTCATCTACTTCTAGAAAACTGTAGTGTTTCCACATAACACCTTGATCAGACTGAGCAAAGGCATTTGAAAACAGTTAGCAAAGCTGCTGAGAAAATGAGACTTTCAGCCCACCTCTTCCATTATTGCTTCTGGGCAATTGTTTTCCACTGGTTGGTGTCTGGGTGCAACCTGTGATTAAAGTGAAAAAAAAAGGGAGAGAAAAGTAGAAGATGAGATGGTATCATAAACAGCAGCCTGCCACTTTGTTACTTTTTCAAATATTTTTTAGAATATCTGTGATTATTTATAATGAATAATTTAACTTGGGAAAAAGAATTAGCATAGACTATTGCTACATGGTACATCTAGGGCAAGACAGATTTTTAGCTAAGAGCATAATTTTTATATCTTGCTATTTGTATGAATGTTCTCTTTGGTCTTGAATTAGTGTTTGGTCCACCCTAAATACTACAAGTACTTTCCTCTTTGTGAAGCTTCTATTGTGTTCTTCCACAATAGAAAGGAAATGGGGGAAGAAAGAGAAAGAAGGCTGGCCACAAGGCTGACCACAATGAGGCTGGCCATGCTTTCAGCTGGGGCACTAACGCTTAGGGATATAACATATTGGCAAGATCATTTCCCCTTATGTAATTTCAAAACGGCAGTGCATGGAGGTATATCTTGTAGACCTATTAGGTGGAGTGATATCAAGCAAAAAGAAAATATTTCACAAGTAGCAAATCCCTACTCTCAAAGCATGCATGCATGTTCAGTCTGAGAACAGCCAGGCAGCTCTTTAAAATCCCACACCAATATTTTATAATATTTCTTCATTTTTAGCCCTGTATGCACAGATCTTGTTTGACATTTCCACATCCCAATTCTGTCTTTTCCTACTTCCAGCAGAGAAGAGCCTTAAGCCATACTTGCTTCTTCCTCCGAATATTATTTTCCCACTTGTCTTAAACATTAAGAAATTGTCTCTAATTATAAAGATTCTGTAATACAGAGGAAAAGGTCACATTAGAAAGTGGTGCAGAACTGAAGGCAAGAATGACTCTTTGGCTCTCTCTCAACTACATATTGATCCTCATTGGCTTTTTCCTTACCATCAGAAATGTACCCAGCACAGGAAACCATCGCAGATAATATACGCTCGTTGTAGGTAGATGAAACATGCCTACCCTTTCCTTCTTTTCTAAACGCAGCAAAGATTTTACCAGAAAACCTGTTCAGTAAATACAACTATCAGCATTCTTACAGCTCTGTAACATAAAGATACTCGCTGCCTTGCCTAGCGAGGGGTGCGCTAGGGCCGGCGGTGGTACAGCCTAACATTAGAGACCAGAGTCAGACAGTCGACAGCACCAAGGGCAGGAAATTGGCTTTTTACAACCCATTGTTATCCTCACCGGCTTCTTAACAGCAGAATAAGCAAATGAACTACTTCGGGATTAGATCTGGTAGTACGGTGTAAGTAAAATTATGTCGCTGGTAACTGAAAAGTTTTTCTCAGAAACATGTTCAAGAATTACAAGGAAGAAAAAAGAAGTGAATTCAGCTCAAGCAACCAGTTGGAAACAGTTGCCCGGCTGACACCACGCTCTGCTCAAGGGAAAAATGGATTAGACAGAAGGCTCTCCAGCACCTAGTGACTGGCCACCTCTACCTGCAATAGAGGCTTTGGAGAACCAACACGGCTATAAGAAATGAAAACTATTATAACAAGAAATACATCTTCCCTTTTACATATGGGTATAGTAAAGAACAGCAATAAATGAAAATAAGGCTTATTTTTATTTTATCGTTTTAAAAAGTCATTATACAAGCCCACAGAACTGGAGGATACTAGTACACTGTATGCAAAAGCATCTAGAATATAATTAAAACTAGTGTTAAATTGCTGCACAAATTGTGATACTATCCTTATGACTGTATGAGTAAAAGGTTTATAGTCATTTTAAAAGGCTCTCTGTTTCAGAAACATTTCTCTTTCTTATCCACATGTTTTACTGGTATATCACCACTTGCATATTCAATTTAAGAATTTGAAAATAAGAGAAAACTTCATTAAATCAGTAACATACCAAACATCCCTACATCATTTTGATTATTTCAAGTTCAATAAGTACAATATTTCCAGAGTTTACAGTGTTTATTAAAAGTACTTTTGCTTCAAATGGGATTCTCTTCCTTCCCTTTACCAACTTACACTACTAAAGTGCCATGAATTCAATAAAATCAGCCTTTATTAGATACATACTATTAATCTAAGAGCCTCAGAATCTGCTCATCTGTGAGATATTTTTGGAAAATAAGAAGCTTCATCAGAGCCTAGGATAACTGTCATCCAGGAAGCTGCTCCTTTTGTATGTCTGATTTAGTTCCATTCATTTAATAGGGAATAAATAAAATGTATCAAGCTAGCAGTGTCTGAAAGGAACAAATGAAACTGTCTGTCCTGTGATCAAATTATATTTTTAGAAATTGTGTCTTCAGCATTGTTTTCTGTAACCATAACAGACTTGGCTGAAAAAGGAAGAAGGATATAAGTTGATCACCTGTAGGCACTACCAGCAGACAGCCTAGCCAACAAACCATGTGGGGCCCTGGCTGTATTTTTAATTAGAAGGACATTGGTAACCATGTGACATGGTTACTACCTTTCCTCCTCCTCCTCCTCCTCCTCTTCTAAGAATAGCAGTGAGGAAGCTTATTTTAAAGATTCAGTTCCACAGAAATCAAACATGAAGCAAATACTTGATTTTCTTTCTTTGCCTTATTTTGTTTTCATGTGTAACACTGTGCGTATTCCCTGAGTATCTGAGAATGCCTGGGGATTTTAAGGTACAATCATTTTTTTTTCCTCATCCTAGTATCTTTTCCTGTCAAGTGAGGGTGAAATCTCAGCTCCAATCAAGTTTTGATAGAGACCAGAATATCACATGTCCACAACAGAGATCGTATTTTGCCCAGTTATGCTCATGAATAGCCCCTGCTCCAGGTATTAGAGAACTCCTAACAGAACAACCCCCCTAACCAAGCATATGCTTCTGTCAATTTTTCTCACTGTTTACATTTCTCTCCAGAAGTGAATAAGATTTTATTCTTTTTATTTCTGTAACAGAAGATCACTCTTCCACAGATGCTGCCATCTCAAAACTTATGCAGCTCGTGGGCTTCATTGTCACTTTGGAAAACATGATGAGTATCTGATCACCTCTCTGCATTACCTGTAATCAAAAATTTCTTGAAACTCTCAGATCTTAGGCCAACTCTAAGAGTTTATAAAAAAAGTAAGTGAAATTTACCTATGTTTTTGTGATTGTTTACGGTGTAAGCTTTAGCTTTTACTAGCCAAAAGCAATTTAGTGAAAAATTTCTCCCCAAATCTGAACTACTCTATAATTTTCTTCATTCCAAAATATTTATTTAACTGGGTTGGTCTAGGATGCAACTGCTGACCATCTTATGCCAGGGCTTTATTCTGTAGTATGGGCAGCAGGAACGAATGTGTGACCCTCTTTTTGGCTTACTAGTGACATTTGCAAGCTGAACATGTTAAAAATTAATGTAATACCTTCTTCAGCTCTTGTCCAGCTGAAAGGTATATATGTGACTATCACACCATAGCTCATGCCTCATAGCAGGGTTTTTCTTCTCCTCTTGAAGAAAGGTAGTTTCACAGCCTTAAAGCAATAGCTGCATTTCCAGGATCAGATTAAGAAGCAGTAGCCTAGGAGAGGGACATTTTCTATCCCTATTAGCAGTCACTCAGTCTGCAAAACTATGCATGTTACACACACGTACACGTGCTTGTCTGCACTTTGCAATAATTTATAGAGGTTTAAAATAAAAAATAAATTAAAACTGAGAGGTACGTTAACAGCCGTTTGTTTGATAGGCTGCCTCTTCAGAGGTTACACTGAATAGACAGAATCCCTTCAAAAAATATTATTCCCTTAAAGTGTTGTTTTCTGTGTATGCAGCATACTGTAATCAAACCAAGCCACTTCAGTGTTTATTGGACTAGCTATAATGATATGACTAGCAAAATGCAACTCATCATTATACATTAGCAGTTCACACCCAGTATTAGTTATCTCAAAAAGAGAAAGATGTGTCTGGAAAGTCTGCATGAAGAAAAACAAACATCTCTAATACAAGTTTTGGCAACAAATTTAGTATGAAAATGCATTTTAAATTGCTTTTAAAATGATGGAAATTACTGCTGACAAAGACACATATTGTGCAGAGAAGCACATATTCCATCTGCCTGGGCAACGCGGGGACCCTTTATGCTGAGTGAAGTGGAACGTCTAGTTCCAGCTCCTTTCTGTGGTCAGGCTGTGCACCAACTTTGATGAAAAAAAGAACAGAGCAATTTTATTTTTTTATTTTATTTAAGAAAAATAAATGCAAAGTTGGTCTGTGTGGCTCCCACCATGCATTCATTTCCTGTGTAAAAGCTTCTTCTATTGTGAGAGTGAGCCACTGAGGAGTGAGTTCAAGACTGGTTTTGGCATTTACTGAGAGGACAGAGCTTTTTACAGCAGCACATAGCCAGGTAGACCTAGCGGCTAAGCATGGATTGGATTCCAGGTAACTGAAGAGTTAGGTGCTATACTCACAGATAACGAAGGTGAAAAACTGGAGTGAGAAGGCAAAACAAGGGTACTGTCAGAGGGTAAGGGAGGAAGTCCATGTGCCCCAGGAGAGCAAGTCAAGAGCAAAACCCAAAGGCAGGCAAGGGGGAAAATCGGCACAGCACCAAGAGTCGCTGAGAAGGCGTACGCGGGCCTGAAGCAAAGCTGTCCTAGGTGGTCCACAGCAGGAGCTGGATAGAAATAATGCACCCTAAGAGTGGGGCTACAGATGAAGGATCGGCAGCTAGAACAAGCGACTGAGCCCAAGGCATTTGCAAGACAACCACTGATGTCTGCCTGTTGATATGTGGCTTGAGGCAGGAGACTTTGTTAACTGGTTTGTTGGCAGGCTCAGTAACTATTAGCTTTTGCCCAGTTTTTTTCTTCCTCACCTGCACATAGACTTGTCACAGAGTGACACTGTTTACAACAGGGTTGCAGAAGGCATTCAGAAGTAGGAGCTTGTTCACTGATTGCAACTCACTGAAATTTTACATGCCATAATATATAATGCTTATACCCACAATCACCAAGCCTCATACTTAAGAGCTGATAGTATCTGCTGGAAATGTCATTATAAACAAAAAAAGAGTCTCCTATAAGCAAAAAATGGGATCATATAACATTGCCTTTGGAATTGCATAGACACAGGACATATAAATTCAGCTAGTATAGACATATTTTCCTATATTTATATATTACAGCTCTTTGTATTATGTTTCTATGATTAAAATTTCTTTTACAGCAATATTGTTTCCAGCTATCTTGCTATCTACTAATGTAAAATAACTGCTATATTTAAGTTAATTTTCAGTAAACCATAACATTTCCAAAGGCTAGAACCTGAATATTTTATAACCGTTACATGATAGTGTTATACACAGTTCACTGAAGAGATTTCATAGACATCACAGCTATAAAATTCATACCCCTCACTTATTAGTGGGTCAACATATTCTTTGACACCCTGCTGAGCTTGTCAGGCTACATGTTTATTTATAGGTCTTCCTTTTGTATCCAACTCATTCTCCTGTAGAGTTGCAAAGGATACAGAAAAAAAAATAGTATATCTTGCAGAATAACAATGAAAATAGCACTAAATAAAAATGGTTTTCTGTGTTCATCCAGGAAAGCTCAAACCAAAATAGTCAATTTTTAGTAATTCCATTGGATTCCTACTCAATCTATGCAGCTGCATGAAATCTGTGTGAATTGCCTAAAGCAGCAAAAGCCATTCAACCTCCATTTCTAATTTTGATTCTTCTAACCCTGAATTGTGAACTGTAGCGCTATCGCCATTTCAACGAGTCTCATATCTTACCACCATACAGACCCAAGCCATATGGCCTGTAACAACACAGTTCCATTTCCAGATTAATCAAAAAAACCCCCATTACTAGGTCATAATAGAATTCCTCTCAAGATTTGTGGAAAAGATTTGCAGACCTTCATCACAGGCAGGTTCCATAAGCTAAGCTCTTCCCTAAAATCCTTTGATATCAGTGCAGTTGCTCCAGCAGAACGAATGAATCAACTGGAAAGCCATACCCTGTTCAGAATTCATTTTGCCCTCAGGACCAAACAGAATATTTAGACACACGTTTATAAGGGGGAAAGATGATATCATCAATGGAGGGACAGAACTTTACCGTGCTTGTCATTATCACAGCAAATGTAATCGTTAACCATGCAAACATTTTTGTCTGAATGTACGTGTGAAGCAGACACGTTGTGTAACATGTCGTGTACTTTCCCCCAGTAAAGAGCAGTCTTGTCTTCCGCTGAGAAAAGCTTTTCCATGCACACATTTTTATCTAGTTTTATTAGATAAAGAATATATCAGAATGTTAATAATGCAATGTTAATATCAGAATTCAAAACTAGCATAATTTTCAGGAGTTATCTTTCAGTTACTTAAACATGCTGCAAACTGAAAAGCAACATTTTCTTAGCTTTGAGATCTGAATTTTAAAATACAGAAAAAACAGTTACTTTTTTTTATCTTTGAAATAGATTTGTAATTTCTGCTGAAGTGTTCAATAGATAATTGCTGTATTATAGAGCACCACTGTGAGGGCAACTGTAGATATACAAAGGCTTTTTTTCCTTCTGTGAAGATGGGAAGGGGAATCCAAAATACAAAGGAGAAAAGGGTTCGGAAAAAAGCCTGACTCTAAAGAAGAAAAACTTCTGTTTTTCAAAGGATATCCCTTATGCTGACAGTCTGCTGTAGTTTGATCTTGCTAGTGTCAAGTCAAGTGAACCAAGCTGGCCAAAGAAAACTCAGCTGATACTGTATTTTAGCAGGTCATTGAGCTTTTGGGGGTGAAAAGGAGAGAGGCTGTGAAGCTAATCCAGATGAGATACCTAATCTCTTGTTTATGTTCCACTGTGATAAAGTCATTTCAGAGTAAAAGTAATAATGAAAAGCAAGGAAGTTGGAAAAAAATGGAAGGACAGAAAAAAAGGGGGGAGAATTATTTGATTGTCATTTTGTTTTGGCAGTTAACAATACAAAGTTCAAAGGCTATGAATCTTAATAAAATGTTTCTAAAACAATGAACTTTTGATATCAATAGTGCATGTGTTGAAGGACATACTAAGTCGTGTTAAAAGGGTGCTCAAATAAGAATGTCCCAGGCCGTAAGTAGAGTGACAAAAAATGGTAAGAATGTCAAAGGGAAATGGTTATTTTGCTCTTATCTGAATACAAGGTGTAAATCATTTTCTCCATGTCACTCTGATGCTTTTAATTTTCACTTTTTTCCTCTCAGTGTAAATTTTAAGGAGATATTCAGAAAATTGACCCATGGCCAGTATATTACTGCAGCTGAAAGAATGCCATATTATGTCAGCTTCTGAAAAATTCAACAACTGACTTATTTCTAAGAATAATAATTTCTGTGCATAACTTCCTTATTCTCCCATAAATGCTATGGAATTTCCAATTTTGTACATCACATCAAATATTTTCTACAATTTTCACTTGCTCTGCTCTCATAAAAAAGGTTTATAAAGAATCTTGTGAACTTGTCATTTATTAAGGACGCAACAGCTACAGGCATTCTGCACCTCTGTAAACCAAGTCAGTTCTTTTGAATAATTGCTACATTTACACTTCTTTTTGAAAAAGAGAAAAAAGACGACTCATTTATAGACAGAAGTTCTTAAAAGATGATACATAAATGTATTAACAGCCTCTTACGAAATGTAAGTTGATTATGAAAACAAAAGGGTTTCTAGAATTCCCATTTAATTTAATTTCTAGAAGCAGCTTAGCAGTCTGTACAAAGCATCTGGCAGATTGAAGAAAAACTGGGTGTTCAGTGTTCAGTCAATGAGGTCCAGGAAGTCCCCAGAGTTCCTATTTGCCTGCTCTGCTTGCAGCACTGTGAAGAGTCATTTAAAATATACATAGCAACTTGTCAACAGCAACAATTCTATTAAAATTAACATTTCTGAAGATGATTTTCTAAGATCACATACATCAGCAATGTTAGGTGAAGAATCCCTTTCTAATGATTTTCCTTGCAGAGTCGAGGCTTGTACCTTATACAAATGATAGCTGTACTAATATCATACTTTTAAAAGACTAGTTATGTTTTAGTGTATTTGTCCCTAGAAGAACATTTGCATGGCCTAGTATCACAAATCAACAGCTGCAGCTTTAACACATCCAGTCCCTCAGTAGCATTTAGCAGTTTATACAGTGGTTTTTGCACAGTTTAAATATGATTTACTTTTAATGTTGTTTTACTTCAGCCTTTCCCAGGCACAGTGAAACTTTACTTCAACGGTTTTACTGTTTTCTGTGTTTTTGCATACGTGGCAGATTCAGATCTAGAGGCATGAACCCTTCTACAACAGATATATTTTGTTGCTAGTTTTCCTGCTGGTAAAGAACATTTGCGTTCCAAGAGCTCCCTTGTTACTCTTCAGACATGGGTGAATACTGCAAAATAAGTACTCAGAGATATGTATTACACTAAAACCCATGAATTCACCTCAGTGGTATTTATGACATTTTGTATTTATTTTCAGAAAACATATGAGTATTTTTTTAGCCAAAATGCTTGTGGAAAACAAGAAGTCTCATGAGTACTTGTACAAAGGCTCACGCCTAGGAATGTTCATTAGGGCTTTCTCAAACCTCTGATTTCCCTTCTTCAGTCATCTGGTCGCCGACCACAAATATTAGGCAGCGAGCAGTTAGCTGAAACATTTTGATAGAAATCTTAAATCTTAGCTGAAATGAACAGCTCAAACACATCCTTTGTTTAGTAGTTCATGGTCTATAATCAATAACTGGTCCGGAGATTACTTTTTGTCTCCACAGAGAGTCAGCTAGTCACCCAGTACACTCTTATTTCATCTGCTACATCCCACTCAGACAAAGTAGGAATACAGAAGACCCTGTCCTATTATTTTGCATGTAAACAATTGTTGTGCAGACGTGTTTCTGGGAGGGAACAGGATGACCCTCACGTGGTGCTACACAGTGAAATGGAAAACTTGCCACTACAGCAAGTAATATGTTTTCTTCTCTGTTAAAAGCTCACAAATATGTCTTACTTTACAGATAATTCATAAAGGAAAAGCAGCTGCTATTATTGACAGTTTGAGCAAAATTTGCCCAGTGCGTTTCTTAATGAAAACCTTTTAATCTTAGCAAAGATTTCAAAAATGACAAGATGACTGGAACTGGTTCAAGGGACTTGAATTAACCAGACAATTTAAATCATCCTTTTTACACTTTAAACTCACAATTCACACTTTTCAAAAGATAAATTTGACATCAGTTTTCCAATTCACTAACAAGTCCAGACATTCAGTGTATTTTCCCCAATATATCTGCATATGTCAAGATAGAATTACTAACAATTTCAATGAAATTAGATATTTGGGGAGAAGACTGAAGTATGTAATTACACTACAAAAGGAGAATAAAAGACCCTGTGTTTGAATATGGAGAATGCTCCGGTTCAAATTCATTGAAAGAAAGACATCCAGGACTGAAACTCCTTCCCCATCATGTAAGAGCAGCACAACACACATAGCTCCGAAATATATATACTGATCTGAGGTGCTACCAATGCTTAAGCAATTAATTGCCATATGTAACAGTTGTTAAATATAAGAATTCAAACTACAAGGGTATAAGAGCAAAATACAGTGTAAGATGTCTTTGGATCAGTATCATTTTGGGTAATGAGGTTCAATTCATAAAATGCACTTGTGAATAATTTTTGCAGCTCAAGGTATTTTTTTGCATACAGATAGACCTATTCGTATGTAAATATCCTTGTGAGCGTAGTCACCACATGGAGACATTTATAATACTTTACTTTCTTTGTTCATTGATTTGTTTTATTACACTATGGTCAATCCATATTTAGAGTCCAAATTATTGGCAGATGTTAATAAACTTTGAAACCTTCAATATGGATCTTATTTGAAAGAGAGAACGCACTTATGAAATGCGAAATTCTACTCTTTACATTTTCATTACTGTAAATTTAACAGTTAAAAATAATAAAAAACCAAATAAGTTCCCAGCAGAGATTCTTATTTATGCCACATTTAGTATTCGTTTAGCCCAACCTGATAGACACAGCCAAGTTACAATAAAAGTCGTAACTTATAAATTAGGCCAATTAGCGCTTAATGCTGTTGGCATAGTTTGACACTGTTATATTTTTTGGTTTTAATTGATTTCTAGCATGCTGAATTTGATTGATAGAGGATCTCTTTATTGCTTTTAATAATGAAACTTAGCTCTTCCCCTGAAAGGTGCCTCACACTTAGATTTGAAACTGGATGACCAAGATTCAAAAGAAAATTTGTTTACTCTCTAAAAACTCTGAACTTCAGAGTAAAAGCCTTAAAACTTGATATTTATATTTATGGACTCCTAGCAGATTAAGGTATGTTTTTAGCACATAAAAAGAACAAGTAGTAACAAGTACTTAACTGGCTATGTTTGGATAACATTCAAGCATAACCAGTGATCAGCAGCATCCAATGAGCATCCACCTAATTGCGATACTGGATCACAGCAGAAACTGGAAACCCACTATGACTAAAATGAAAACCAACATGAACATTTATGCGGCCTTTGGAGGGTAAATCCTCAGCAATTCCAATCTGAATACCTTCCATTTCCTTGTGCTCACAGTTTCTCAGACTGTAGTTATTTCAGTGGTGGTTATGGTACACCACTGTTCCCTGTGCTGTGTGATCCTCCCTTCCAAATAATGCATGAAAAACAGAAGAAAAAGGAAACAGTACTGTGACAATCCAGTACTGGCAGAGGTTTCTTCAAAATAGGGCTTGTAAGACTCATTCTGTGGTCCAGACATTCCGTTATTACTAGGAAATATAAATCTCCTCCCTTTGAGAGGAGAGTGTGTTACAAATTAGTTATCCTTCAACAGACAAAAGAAGACTTTGGACAGTCCTTGCTCTAACTGAGTCAAAATCTCTTCCTAAACAGATCTTTAAAACCAGACAAACTTCTACTTACTACAAAACAAAAAAGAATATTTTAATTTTCATTTTTAAATAAAAGACGCTGGGTTTAACGTACACACACACACATAAGACGAACTTACCTCTCCCACCTCCATCCATATATATTAATTTTCTCTTTCCCCTGGACTGCTTTCCATCCCCTTGTGATACTTCACAATATAATAGGTTCATTAGTATATGAATGGCACTAACAGAAGAGCAGAAAAAATGACTTCATATTATTAGTTTAGAAATCAAGAACAAAATCATCCAATTACAGTTCTGATCAGTCATAGTGATTTTAAGTGAGTGCACTTCCATGGATTCCTGTGAATTAACACATGCATATACCACTATACCCACTGAGGCAAGAAGACAGTTACTTGTTATAAGTGACATGCTCCTTTTTGTCTGGTTTCCATTGAAACAAGCTTTTCTAAAATTTAAGAAAATTTTGTACATATTTTTGAGAGTCACACAGGTTATGTAGACCGAATGGTTCAATCTCAGCTTTTCAGCAAGTGTCATGTAAGTGAGAATTCATTTACTATTTCTTATCTGATACATACTTATTATAAGCTTCTTCCCTCCTGGTTTCCCCAGGAAGGTCCATGGTATTCAAATATTGTTGCATAGGCATCTGAATACTATGTGCTTTATATACATCTCTGATTTTCTCCATTACTGTTTAGAACAGGCTGAGAGTACCTAAATAGGACAAAAGATTGGAGATGGAAGCTGTGATTCACCTCATGTATTAGTAAAAATCTGTAGGCTATATTAGTACAAAACTATAGAATTTTGTTGAGAACCTTATCATAGAATCATAGAATCATAGAATCACAGAATGGTTTGGGTTGGAAGGGACCTTAAAGATCACCTAGTTCCAACCCCCCTGCCATGGGCAGGGACACCTTCCACTATGTCAGATTGCTCAAAGCCCCATCCAGCCTGGCCTTGAACACTTCCAGGAAGGGGGCATCCACAACTCCTCAGAGCAACCTGTTCCAGTGCCTCATCATCCTCGTAGTAAATAATTTCTTCCTTATAGCCAATCTAAATCTACCCTCTTTCAGTTTAAAATTCATCCTATCACTAACCTTCTTTTGCAACTAGTTTTTCCTAAAGAAAGCTTCATTGAATGTACTCTTTTCTACTACCATATGGCACAACCCACAATAAATATAAGTAACACAACAATAAGGGTGAATATTAAAATAATGAAAAACTTCAGTAGTGGACTATCATTCAATTTGCACTTTTCTAAACTACCTTTCATGTTTTCCTTTTCCACAAAAAAAGATTTGCTAATGTGGACATAAAGGTTTCTGAAATGAATTTCCTTATAAGAACAGAAAACAGGAAAAGCCACAGGGAAAGCATAAATTAAGAGCACCAACACACTCAACCCAGAGCTGAACATGTCAACATGACACCTGTACTTTAGGACACCAACTTAACATATCATTCTTTATCCATTGCGTACAGTTCTATATGATACCATCACTCTGACAAGAACCACCATCATGACAGGCACTGCTATATGACAGCTTAGCTCAGACTTGCATGGTATGTCTACAATAGAGTGCAGTTGCAAGGGCAGTCCAGCTTGGCACTTTTCCTCCTTCCTCCACTGGCTGACAAATTTATCCTCATCCACCACTGACCAAAGTGCAGACCCATCTCTCCTCCCCTTGGGCAACAGCTTCTGGCTCTCTGCTGTCCATCCCAGCAGAAAGCAATAGCTTCTGGGTGCTGGGCTGAGAGCAGGTGGTCAGCTGCTGGGGCAGCGCGTGCTCCTCAAACCATCGTTCCCTTACCTTCCAAGGAAAACCTGGCTGGCTTGATATGTGATGGCATAGCAGTCACACTCTGCTAACACAGCATTAATAGTGCAGGCGAATGGAAATTTCCCAACACCTGTTTCTGTGAATGCTAAAGAAGCCGAAAATGAGTTGCACAGAAAGAGGTGGGAAACAAGCACAACTTCAGTGAGGAAAAAAATGCCACTTCAAAGAAATCTGTGCATTTCAACCCCTAAAGAAAAGATCACTAAATCTTGCATAGAGTTTCACAAAACCAAGAATTGCACTGAGAGGTAGGTATGATGTGTGCAGAGCGATACATGTACACTGAATATATGCCTAATCCATTCACTGTAAAAGTAAAACCTGGGTACCTTTAGCTAAGGGTCTTGAATGCTACCTAAACATTCTTTAAGCTGTGCAACCTGCTCAAGATTTGTGTCGTGATGTTAGCAGAAACTCTCGATGGAACTATACTCTTTGAAGTCAGAATTGACCATGTTATATTTTGATACATATCATATATAAAATACATAAACTGTTAATTTATTGATTTTTAAAACTTTTATGACTCTGATCTCCAGAGGTGCGTTATAGTACAAGCAGAAGTAAAATGAGTGATCCGGGCTCATTTTAGAAATGTGCCCTATACAACATTCCTGAATAGAAGAGCTTTCTCTTGCCTGATCTCCTAACCAAAGTTACAGTGAACATGTCAATTCATATTCCAATAGTATACCTTGACAGAAGTCTGAAGACTATAATCACAGAAGGAGGAGGTGATAGTGAAGAGTCATTTCAGTTCACGATAGCTATTTTCAACTGTAGTGCTGGCCAGTTATGGGAAAGAGGTGTGAGAGGGATTTTGAATCACATTCCAAGGTACAGTACACATTCCCGTCCATTTTATTATTTAATAGGGAAAATATATTATAAGCAATAGAAGAATGTAAAATTTATTAGAACATCTTCATTGCCCCCACTTCTTCCCAAGAAGAAAACCAACAGCACAAAAAGTGAGAATCAAATGAACTGAATTTTACTTTTTGCTGTTCTAGTACAATAAAATATTATTTACAAGATTTTTCAAGATTTTTAAGCGTGCCGTTAATTTCTTAAAAGACATATTAGTACACTAAGAAATTAAAAAAAAAAAGTGACATTATTAATATCCTTCTATACTAATGAATATCAGAAAATATTTTAGATAGCTAACAAAGTATACAATACAATCAAATAATTTATTTTTGTTTAACCTTATCCTTACCTCATCACAACTTCCCTTGGCATGCAGAGTAACTCCAATTAGCTACAGAATGTTTTCAAATGTGTTTCAGAGAAAAAAGGGAAAGCCTGCTAGAGCTATCAAAATACAGTTCTTTCTATCCTATTTTCAAGTACTTGCTTGGCCTTGGAAACGTTAGGAACATGATGAAACTTTAGTATTCTGCCAGAAGAATGGGACATAATAGTATCCTACTCTTTCTTAGTCACTGACCTTGCAAGTTTCTGAGGACTGAGTGAATTTGCTGGGAACTGTTATGGGAACAAAGATGAGCACTTGCAAGCACCTGGAGCTGCGGAGGCACTTTGCAAGAGTAGCCCCGTGTCTGGTTACTGTAAGGACAACCTACACCAAACATAAACAGGCAAACAGTAGCTTCTCCTACGCAGCTGAAAGTCCTGACATGTTAGGAAAGCAGTTGCAGAAAGTGAAGGTAGTCAGGCAGTGCACAGACTCATGCCCATTTGGTGCCCGGGGGAGACTCTGGCAATCGAATCCTAAACTGTATACCACAATTTCCACAAAATCCCAGAAACAAATCTGCCCCGCTCTGTGTGACACATCTTCCTTTTATAAACAATAAATAAAAGCAGCTCTAAATTGGCTGGAATTGTAAATTCTCTAATTAAGGGGTGGCTTTGGTCAAGTCCAGGCAGCTGACCCGCCCAGAGCTGCGAACAGATGGCTAATAACAGCCTAGGACATCCAACCAGTTCTGACGATTTGTCACATTTCCAAGCTGTGGTGACAAGTGGCCCCCTGACACCTGCTGCAGCTCCAACTTCAAATCTTGTATGTTATTGACAATCACAACTAAGGTAATTTTTTTTCCCCATGGGATTATAGCAAAGGGCTTTTCAGGTGGCTATTTAAAGCAATTTTTTTTGTCTAAATTAAGCATATGTATGTGTGTGCTGGATGAGGAAGGGGAAAAAAACCACTGTGAATTATGAAGTTATATAACATTTTGGAAAATACCTCGTATCCCAGACTCTTTACCATGGGTTCCAAGAGAGACATGTTGGAGTTACAAATTAAAATGCTTTGGCATTTTTCCAGGCAATAATTTATCTTCCCTGGGTGAATCATTATATTTGCTTGGCTTAGATTACAGTGTAGGGTCATTAAAAAACATTCTGGTTCCTCCACCAGATTGCAATAGCTTGCATTTATCACAGCTGGAACTACACACCGCATTTAAAAAAATCAGTTCAATATTGGCTAAAAATTGATGATGAAGGAAATTTTTATGATCAGTTCTTTGCGATTGTATTAGAAAAAAAGAAGTGTAGGCAACTTTTATGTTTGTTCAAACCTTATTAAAACAACAGCTTTATCTTCCCAAACCATAAGTGAAGCATTTGCAGTGTTGGGGCTGACCCTGATCTTCTGTATATTCTCTGCTTAAAGGACATGAGCAGGAAATGGTCAGCTTAAGGACACAATGAAAGGAAACACAGCAGCAAAGGTTTCACTGATAACATGTGATTTGAAGTCAGTGAGCAGATTCAGTCAGTCATCCAGCTGTTTGGGCCAAAGTCTATACAGCACTCTGCTGACTCTTACAAGACTGTGTCACGAAAACATGTGGAAGACTGTCGCTTGACATGGGCAAGGCAGGGAAAGCAGAGTGCTTTCACGCCATCAGATGCTGTGGCTCGGTTATTTCATGCCAGAATCAAGGAAAGTTATGCTGGTTTAGGAATATTTGTTTTTCTAAGAGCTAACTGGGCCAAATAGAAATAGGATGCTGATGTGAGGGGGTATTCATATGTCAGTGCTTGAGTACCACTAGGTGTAATGGAGTTCAGGTCAGAGCCAGAACTACAAAGTGATCCACACCCATAATTAAGGACCAATATTTATTTTTTTTTAGGAGACAATTTTTCAGAAGACATCAGCATTTTAAAAGGATTATAAACTATAAAGCTAATGCAGTTTATAATTTCTAAGTAGTTCTTTCCTCACACTCTCAGCAATAAAATTATACCAGTCAACAATCAGAAAGAAATCTTTCTTGAGTGTAGCAAGAAACGAAAAGATATTATACACTATGGATCGTGTACTTTCATACTGACTTTATAAGCATAGTTTACGACTTTATAAGCATAGTTTACTCAATTTCTGGTCTTGGATTGCAGTAATTACAAGTCTTGTGCTTGGACAAGAACTATGTCCTCTATATTTTTCAAGGCATGTTAAACTAGAAGAAAAACAAACTGACTTTAAAAAAAAATCCTTAAAAACCTAACAACTTCTTAAATCTAGCTTAACTATGGTTTCAGAAGACAATCACTGCCAGGTTGATCAAGAGCTTTAAAAATTCTGTAGGTATTGACAGTTTATCAAATCAACATGCAGGTTTCAATGTCAGCACCGTTGGCTAGATATTTTCAGTCCAGAATGGATTTGCTGGTCAAAATCAGAGAGCCTTATCCAAAATAGTTAATAGCCTGACTGCTTGAAGGGATTGTGGGTGACTCAGGCTTCAGACTCCATCTACTGCCTGGCTCGAATTTTTCTGTTCTGTAAGAGCTGTTCTGTAAGAGCTGTACCATTTTGTCCCTTTTATATATATATATATATAAATACCAATATTAAGAAAGAAAAGAAAAATATTATATACTAGAGGAAAGAGACTTCGAGTATGGAATCCCCCATACTCCAAGAAAAGTTTTCTGCCCAACAAGTAATTAGTTATGCCAGAATGAATCAATACTTATAAGAAATTCTGAAAGGTCATGTGAATGTTCCATTGCAAAATTGTTGTATATTTTAAACCTCAAATAGTTTTGCAAATAGAATTCTTGTTTTCTGGCCAACCCTCCTCTCAAAACAAGCAGACTTGTAAAAAGAATTGAAAGCACATAAAGTTTTACTTTCTGCTAGTCATTTAAAGGTTCTGTCATGAGTGTTCAGAGTTGCAATAGCCTTTCCTGACCCTGGAGGTCTTCCTGAAAAATGGTACTAATGCTATTATGTGTTATGTGGGGTTCTCCAAGTACCAAAGATGATAAATAAACGTGCTATTTACTCACACAAATTTGCTACCTACCTATCCAGGAAAGAAGCTTTAATATGCTGGCCAAACAGAGATCACCAGCTGTTATAAACAACATTTTTATTTTTGCACCCTCAATATATCTAGAATGTGTGTGTGCAGGATCAAGAGAGAGGAGACTGGGCACCAATAAATTAAATGCATAAAATTAAAAGCTATATTAATAATATATGCTATATCATCACTGAATTAGATAAACCCAAACCCAGTCAAGAGCCTTTTTTCTTTTCTATTTAAATTTTTAAAAAAGAAAGGGATAAGTTTTCAAAGCTCAGGGAGAACCACTTGCTGTAGGCAACTGTATTTGCATTTGACATCATCCTCCCTCCATTCTGAGCCAAGCATTGAGCCAAGCACTGACCAAGAGTTTAGATAGAACCCAGACTAGTATTTACTAACAGGAACAAGAAAACACATGGTGTATTTCTCTTGTACAGCTTAAGACAGTCCTTTATCTCTGATTAATAACCTGCCAGTTATCAGAATACCATATGTATTATTGCAAATGTTCTCTCTTGACAACAGCAGGAATATCCAGAGCTACCAGCATATAAGATAGTTGGACCAATATTGTGAACAGTACCCTCAGCTCCATGAAAACCCTGATCTTGAATTAAACCCCTTTAATCACTCTATCAAAAAAATTAGGTATTTTATGTGGCCCAACTGTAGTCCTGTTAGTGATTTATCCAAAGTTCAGTTCTAGCTGGTATTGGTATTGCAGAAATAGAAGATCTTGAAGCAATTAGGAAGAACAGAATATGCATTATCAATGGTTTGATTTTTTTTAATTACAATGTAAGAACAATAAGGGATACTGGTAGACCTAACCTGTGTGTAGCTTCCCCAGTGAAGATGAGGTTGGCGAATGGACAGCTTCCCTGCAGAGGAAGACCACAGGAAATCTGAGGAAGACTGACTTATGATATTTAGAAAGAGAAATACTGGACAGATTCCATATTATGAGTGTTGTTCAACACATGCAAGACAAGGAGAACAAGTTTGGCACTATTCGTTAAAGATCTTTTGCTCCTGGAGATGGAAGATTAGGTGGATAGCATGAGACAGCTGCATCCTTTACTGTAGGAGACTTTCACAATTCATTTAGGCTTTGCCTCAAGTGCCAAATTCTCAGCTCTGCTCTTGAATCCATCTGTCATCATTTCCTCCCATGAGCTTTCCATTCCTTTCACTTTGTATCATCTGCCAGTATACATCGTTATTTCTCCTAGCACAGCTTTTACAGTGAACCAAGCTCCCTGTTATCAGGAGACTTCTAGCTGAATGCTTCTACAAAACAGGGGCGTTCAAACAGAGTAAAGACTGGCATTCTCAACTTTTGGGGTTTTTTGTCCTTTTAGATTGTGAATGCTTGAAGGAACTTCTTATTTGCTAGACAGAACTTTCAAGAAAACAGACCTTTGAAAGCCACGTTGTGATTATCACCCAACATGAGTAAGGGTCTTTACCTCACGAGCAGCATTATTGTGGAGGTTTTGATTATTGCCTTTGTGGATGAAAACATAAGTAAGACATTCATGTGTAGGGAGGTAACTTTGACAAATGGTTCATGTACCAAGAATATGTGGTTTTTTTCATCCCAAATGACTAATCAGTTTGGATCTAATTATTAAAAATTTTCAGCTGGAAAAGCTTTGTTTTTATAGATACTAGATTTCTGGAAGAGAAAGGGAGAGAGGCTAACCCTCCAGATATCAGGTAAGAGAAGCTAAAGTAAATGCTCTGAATGTGGGTGAAGATCGGCATTCAGTGTTCACCTCTGGGGTGGGGGGGATCTTGCTTCAACCTGTGCTAGTGACTGCAGTGGTTACAGGTGTTTTTGGTCTCTACAGAGAGCACTCTCTGCACTCTCTTTTGTCCAAGCAGCTAGCCATCTAGTGAAGCACTTAAGCAGGTGCCCTCCCCAACATGGACACGTGTATATCCGAGTATTTATAGCTTTAAAGCGGATTTAAAGAGCTCATGCAGGAGGGACTGAGAAAAGCTCACGCTTTTCTGTGTGGCAGTATGGTAGTTAGGTGAAAGCAATGATACAAACTATTGCCCTGAATTCGGCATAAAGTGATGGCACTGAGCGATCAGGGGTGATTTTCTATAATTTTAATGAACATTTATTCACTAGACTGTTGTAAATGTCACCCCGGAGGAGCAAGAACAGCAATTCTGGCTCCCAGTCAGCACCATCAGCTTCCTCATCTTACATTTCATGCTATTAATGTAGTATTCATATATAAAGTATACAGCTCTGTAAACATAGGAAATGACAACAGTTCCTTGACTAGCAACCCACCTCTAGCTCAGCATGTTATTCTGTCGGATTTCTCTCAGGGCTGGGATACTGAAAACAACTATGCCCCCCAAATGCTGAACTAGCAGAAGCAGATGCTTCAGGTAGGATGTGCCTTTCTAGCATGGGTTCTTTTCCTCAGGGGACAGTTTGCCCATGGAGCAGGGCTACAAACCTGGCCCTGCTGCTTCTGGGCCAATGCAAGAGAATTCTAGTGCATTTCTGCTACGCCACCAGAAAGCTGGAGAAAAAATACAGCCCCACTTGTAATGTAGAGGAACTTGGTTAAACACTATGTAAAAAAGCAAAATAATTGTCTCACTGTTCCAAAGTTTCAGTCTTCAGCCCCCATCCACTCCAGCTATGCTCTGGTTCCTAGCACGGAGTTCAAGCCCCCCAAGCCAAGTCTTTGAGACAGACTTTAAAAGGAGCATAGTTCAAATAAATATTTGGCCTAACCAATGGTTTTCTTCACAGGCAAGCCCACAGCTGCAATAGACTATCCCGACATTTGTATACAAACTCCAAGACCTATTGATTCAGGCAAGCAGCAGTTTGAGACAAGCTGCTTGTTTCCTAAAGCTGTCCAGTGCCTCTCACTTTAAGCCTTCTTCCTGGACCTAGCTGCCAGCACAAGCGTAATAGGGTAAGGTTAATTATGCCATATTCCACATCCTTCCTGGCTGCAGCTTAATTAACTCTCATTTCTCAAACTCTTTAATAAGAATTGTTTCCCATGTGCTCTGGATATCTATTTCAAATAGCAAACTCAGGTTGATCTTTTGAGCAAGTATAGTAGGCATTTCTTTTTTTGCATGTTTTACCACTGAACCCTTTTAGATAGCCATCGAATCCATGTCTTTTGCTAGCTTTATCGATACAATTTGCAGTTTTAATTTTTCTTGTAAGTACACCCTAGATTTGTTGTTTATGCAGCAGCTTATACTCTTTCTGAAATAGTCCATCTTTATACCACTTTACTTGGTTCTTCCTGTCTCTGAGAAACTTGTTTCCCAGTGCCTTGATTTTTTTTCCTGTGAAACACTTTGAAACACCTTGTTGCTCAAGTGACAGGGTGAGAAACTAAAAGATCTAAGAAGGGATGCCTGCACAAACATGGATCCCATTTTTCCAAGTAGTACCCACCAGAACTCTGATGATTTATCAAGTGTACACAAACATGTGGCATTTGCCTTATCCTCAGTTCCCTTCCTTCTCTTATATATACATGATTCTTTTCTTCACAGAAGTGTTTCTTTCTTTATTAATGTTTTTATAATTTATTTTTCCCCAGTAACTTAATGTATGGGAAGCTTGAACTCTTCTGTTCTGTGCTTGATTATTACTCTCTTCCCAAGGAGACATTATCAAAGGCTTTTCACTCACCGCATATGTCTGCCGCTCTAACACATACACCCTTTCTGTGGGATCAAAGGCTTTACAGACGTCTAACCCAACCCTGGATGCTCTTATCTTTAGCACCTTTATATGTGTCTCCTGAGCTAATACCTAGTCATAAGTGGTTCACATACTCTTCTAGTGGGAGTTTTCCTCCTTGTGTCCTGAATTTTAGTTTACCTGTGTCTTTTTTGAGTTTTTCTCCAGCATTTTTCTGTCACATTAAATACTTTATTTTAAAGGAAAGGCTATCCTACATGCTTTTGGTTGGTAGTCAACTCATCTTTCACTGAAACTGCATCCACTTGCAGCTACAAAGCGTTCATGTGAGTTAGCAGTACTATTGTCCTTTTTGTTAATGATTAATATTACCCAGTTTACAAAATGCACTCAGTGCATTTCTTTTTCCAGATGTCTGACTTGCATAACTTGTGTTGGTTGCAATGCTGAATGCAGTCTGGTCCCGTATTGTCAGAGTAAACTTAGTTCAGCTTTATGCTGTGAATCCCTCTGCTAGCTGTACCTCTCTTCACATTCCACTTTGCTTCCTTACCCAGAGTATAGTATCTTCACAGCCCATTTTATCTGCCTGAGTTAACAGAAAAGTATTAAGTAGAATAAAACTGTACAAAATAACATTACCTTAAATATTTTCCTTCTGCCTAGCATTCATTGCTTGAGCAGATGGAGTCAAGCATTCTTTGAACTTGCCTCACTTGTCTTATACTTTGCCAAAGAGTTTCAGCTACAATGGGACTTTTAATTTCTCCATTCTCCCACATGAGATATTTTCTTAATTTCTATGCAGCAACTGGTTTTCTGTGACCACCTCCTCAGAGCTTAAGGTGCTTGCAAGAGGGCTTTTTCCATACCTTGCAACTTGACCAGAATTGTCATGTTTTGTTGAAATCCATGCAATAGCATTCAAGGGATTATACAAATACTTTCTCCTTCATTGGAGAAACCCACCAAACCCGAAGTTCTTTTGGTTTTGAAGAAATTCTTAAAAACATGAACCTTCCTCACACAAGACATGAAGACAAATTCAGATAACTGAAACTGTATTATCTGTTTAAAATCTTATTTTTAAACCAGTGTCTTGGTTTCTCAATGCTTAGAATAAGCATGCTGCATCTCGCTGGCTCTCCAGCTAGCCATAGCTACATGGAAAACTGAGATACTCATAACTTTTTCATCTCTGCTGTGAAAGAGTGAGAAGGACACAGCTCTCAGTGCAATTGTCACAGTCAGGTTTGGGCTTTGCAAAGGGGATGCATGTAGAGATGACAGAGAAGCTTAAGCTCCAGCAGCTGCATTCTACCTTCTAATTAAGTAGTGCATCACACAGAGAGACTATTAAACTGATGCTGCAGAAACCTGTAGCGACTGCTGGCAAGTTTATGGGCAGGATTTAAACTGTTGTTTTTAATATAGAGTGAGCCTCAAAGGTTTTGAATGTGATTACTTGAGAGACCACCTATCTTGACAGTTGATTCTGTTGTATTAGTGGTCAGCAGAGGAATTCAAGTTAATAGCCTAGTCATATAGGCAGGACAGACTTGGCAGAAGGAGATCTGGTGGACAGCCTTGAAGTCTGGAACTTATTCTTCAACTGTAAAATGGGGATAATAATGCTCCTCTACCTCCCAGTAGGGTGCTTAGGCTAAATTCATTATTAGACGTTTTCAGTAATGCTTCTGGTTTTGTTTCCAAGGTAATGAATAGGGATGGGCTGGAAATCCCTTAACAATAAAACTTATAGACCTTAAAGGGCAATGGGAGTTAAGGGGTCACAGCACTTGTGGCAGGAACTATACTTATTGCAAAATCTGGTAGATAACTCCCAGCCCAATCAGTTCTCATCAACATAGTAATAACGTTTCTCTGGTGCAAGCTCAGACACCTATGAAGACCGCCCAGAGATATTTCGTCTTGGCTTGTAGACAACTGATCGTAATATTGAGACTGAGGAAAAAACCCACTCTCTAAGCTCCGTGGTACATGCAAAAACAGGCGATTATCATCAACTCCATCCTTGCAGCCAAGAGTACTTTAGCAGGCCAGGACTGCATACATGTCCAGGATGGTAGCAATGGGATTCCTTGCAAATCCCATCAGTCATTAAAAGACAGCTCTCACACATGGATTTCAAAGTTAAAGAAAGAGCTTAATAAAGACCCCTCCTCTGACAATACTTTGCATGGGAACCCCAAGCTTCACCCTGCAGAGAGATTCCTTCACTGTCTAACAAGCTAATCAGAAACCTCTACTGTATCTGCATAGGATCAGCTCTAGGTCAGGCTGCATGTAAGGCTTCATGCAGCTTGGAACACCCTAGTAAGGAATTTTAATCTTTTCATGCTACCAATAAACATAGCATCCAAATATTGAGCTTATGCTTCATCACACTGAAGTGTCAATCAAGCTCTCTTCTGCAAATGTATAGCCTAGTGCCCGTGAATGGATGGCAGGCTTGTGGAATCAGCCTCAGCGCAGGGCTGAATCCTTCTTGGCTGTCTGCCTTGAAGTCCTGCTGTTTGAACAAGAGGAGAAAGCAGAAGGTGTAAACACTGTAAAGACAAAGTGCACTCAGCCTCCCTCTAGGACAAAACTTTTTGGTCTGTATTGCTGCATTTCTTTAATATATAGTTCATTCCTTCAGTTTCAGCAGCTGCTCAAAAACCTGTTAAGAACAGCAGCTACAATATGCTACGTTCTGATGTATATGCCTCTGAGATTTAGGAAGAATTTCTTCCTGGTAATATTCAAGGTTAGCTGGATAGCTCAAAGATTGAAGACAAAAGAGAAAACCTTTCCACATTTGAATGTCAGCAGAAAGCTGCAGTAATCAATGGTTTTTACATCTTCTATTTTTTGCTCGACTCTCACTAAATAAAGGAAAAGCTATTGGTCTTAGTCATACCTGGTTATGCCTGCAGCGTATTTTTCCCTTGTATCCAGTATATTCAGAACACAGAAGAGGTTAACGAGCTAGAGAAGCAATGTATCTTGCACTGAAAACCATGTTAGCAAAACTGTTAAATGAGCCTCCTGGCACTGGGTGGGCCAGGGCCTCCCTTAGTAGCACGTAATGTATTTTGCATTGGCACACCATGTCAGGAAATCCCATTTCCTTGCTCCAGAGGACTGAAGCATGGATTGCCAGCATACTCAATTAAATGGTTTCTACTGAGGTTCCTCATTTTTTTTTGAACAAAGAAAGGGTTATCTAAGGTGCTACCTGGAAGAGTCTTAAACTAGGACTGTCATCACCACTTACCCCCATGGTTTTTTTACAGTAAAACCCATCACTGTTGGGTTTAAACAGCAGCAGTTCAATTCAATTCAGTTATTAGAAGTGTTATGAGTAGAAATAAATAGTGATTTTGTTCATGTTTTTATGTAGACTAAGTGTGGTCCCTAGGTTTCTGGCAAGCTGTCAAGGTAGCCATCTGTTTTACAAAGTTTATGGTTCTCTCTGGAAATAGACAGCCCAAAGCTAAAATGTACTAGAGAAGCATTTTTCTTTGAACCACCTGCTATAGATGAAGAACAGTCAGATTTCAATAGGACACAGGCTTTAAGCTCCACATAGGCCCAAAGTCAGCTCATTTAATTATGCAAAATGAACTTAAATTCATTTCACTTACATTGTCTTACAACTCAGCTTCTGTAACTTGCTTATAAACTTATTTTATATATATAGAAACACATGCACATACAAATATAGATATAACAATAGAGAGAGACTGTAGGAGAGCCTGAAGTCCAGAGCCAGGTCACACCAAGATTGTGTGATCTTCTGCTTCAAAGATCTTATATAGTCAAAACCAAACTTAAGGTGTTAAGTTTATATACTTAACACCTTAAGTATATAAACAAGCATGCCATGATGAAGACAGAAGGTATCCGATATGAAATTCTGATAACAGATGTGCAGTTTGCAGGCTATCAGTAAGAACAGATTAAGAACATTCTTAAGAGGCATGGAGGGAGATAAAGCAAATCAAACCACTACCAAGAATTTTAAGATAAATGAAAGAAAACTATTTTTTAAAAGCATTTTTTGCAATTTCCATTTGTGCTTTCTCTGATACCCTATCTTAATAGCATGTTCCACCTCAAATGTCTCCTTGATTTCAATATAGTTTACTCAATTTTAAAGTGACTGTATGCCACACCAGTTGGAATTCTCTTATTTTTCCACCATAAATACACTAGCATGTGAATTGAACCATGTACTACCATAGAAATATAAATAAAGTACCCAGTACTGATGGGCTGGGTCCTGGTATCTTGAAACAACTGGCCAAGGCATGGCTAGATCTAGATTTTGGGGATTTTTTTTGACCAGCACAGCTGAAGCGGTTAGAGCCTGTCCATTGCTTTTCCAAAATGTTTTTGGATGGATTTGCCATTGTTCCTATGACATTCGCTGCCCCTAATGTGGTTTGAATGTCAAGTAGCTGCTGTCAGGATGGAAGTAGGTGTGCACAAGATCTCTAAAGCAAAAGGGAAACCCCACCTAATTTGTAATTGTTTTATTGTATTGCCAAAGTCTAAAAGATCAGCAGTGCTGATGTTCCTAAACCTGTAGACACAGAAGTAATTTCATGGAAGTTTGTTTTAAAGGAAAGTATTTTTGACAGTGCCTGAAGATTTGAGATAGCCTTGCACTAGACTAGAAACCAAACTGATGCTAGCCAAAATGACAGTTTCATTGGCTAAGGTGTTAAAATTGAGAAGTACAAGGAGTATAACTGGTTATACAAATCTGCCTCATTTTAATTAGATGTTTGTTTCAATGCAATCAGCCTATAGGCACATACTATCGTACTGTTACCTTATTCTCTTCAATGCTTTTTATAACTATGTCTTTTTTCTCCCAATGTCTTTTGGACTCCACTTTGCACTCAGAAGTCCTATTCAGAAAGCATCAGTGCCCTTTCTAATTGATATTTTTCCACTTCTGCACAAGGTAGAGAGGAAAAATAGCCCTCCGGTGAATTTTGGTGGCCTGAGTATAAGTCTGCTGTGAAATACCGAGCAATAAAAGGGAACAAAGGAAGTAGCACTTCATCCTTCCTCGTGAAGTGTTGTTAAACGACGGATTGCAGTTTGGGGTCCTCCACCAGACCCATAAGTACTGTACCCTTCAGTACCTTCAGAAGAGAAAAACTGAAACACCACAAAGGGCAAAAAACATTAAAAGGAAAGGACAATAGCACATATCAGAGTAACACTGTGATGGGAGGCTGCACACACAGACCAACGCTGCTCACACAGACTGACAGATTAAGCCGTTTCAAAAGCAACTAAGCAAAGTTGCAGAGGGGCTGCTCTTGCAGCTAAGCAATATCCCATCACAAAGAGAGGAACCCACACTCCATAACTCATGGTGCTCATATCCGTGGCAGGTGCTTCTCTCCAGCAGCATCCTCACAGTGTCCCTTTTAATTAAGGTTAAAAGGTCATGTATATAAGGACTTTTTTTAAAATATCATAAAATCGGCTCATATTTCTTACTACATTAGAACAGTTTGTAGTGTCTCAAGAGAGAAAATAATATGGTAGATCACTCCTTTGATTTAAGTTATACCTGTCTGAAGCAGTTACTGTTGCACTGTTTTGCTTTGGCCATTAGCTAGATGTAGGAAGGGCTCTGTTATGCCTCTCTGTCTCTGAGATCTGCAGCTGACTTGTTGTAGGTCTGTTTCAAATCCAGTTGGAATCAGTGGAAGAGTTTCCAGTGGTTTTGTTTTGTTTTGTTCTAGATCAAGTCCTATGTGGGCTTGGGCTTCTGCCACAGCAGGGAATTGGGATTCAAACTCCTTTTTCATGCCCTTTTGCAAAATCTCCCCTTAAATGCTGCACGTTGGTTTCTAAACCCATAAGGTAGAGGAAAAATGCTCAGTTTCATTGTACAGATTTACAGACAGAAATTGCTAAGTATTAATAGCACCATATAATTCTTTTCTTATGGAATTCATACTCAGCAACCTCCAGACTCTCTCAGCTGCCCATCTGAAGACATGGTAAACAAGCCTCTGCCACAGAAATTTTCATTTGATTGTTTATTTTCAGATATGATCTACTCTGCTTCCCAGTTTGAATTTCAGAAGTATCAAATCTCTGGCACAATGACAGCAATCAAGCATGCTGGTGCAATAAAGTTACGAGCTGTCAACAGTAATTCAGGCTGGGTGGCAATATCAGACCATATAGAGCCAAATCTGTTATAGTTTTATTTTTAAAGTTGGATTTCAAATCATCACGTCAGCATTAATTCAGTCTTGATTAGAGTTCTGCTTCTTCCTTGTTCATTGCCAGCTTCATAGTTCTCCTGCTGATCTCAAATATTGGACTCCTACAATCCTGGAATTTGGGTCCGCTTTGCAATTGTAGACTTTGCAGGTCCTCACTGCAGTCCTGTGTAGGGGGTGTAGTAAAACAGTGGGCAGCAGCTATTCATAACTTATTGAATCAAGCTCCTGCCAAATACCACTTCTGAGTATATGGTCAGCCTGTTAGTGGGTGGAAAATTACATTTCCCCCTGCTCTTGTTTGAAATATGCGTTTATTTGACATTACTCCACAGGCTACTATTCAGTCAAATATATTAGAACTGAAGAATTATGCAAAAGCTTTGGCAAGTGCTGTAAGTTAATCAGAAAATCAGCCATTAAAACTGTTTTGCTAAAAAGGCAAAGGATTTCAAATCTTTTGTACTGATGCCACCTTGAAATTCACATCTGGAAAAGAAAGCTTTTTTGCAAACAAATATTTTCTGCTGAGTAACAATCTCTGAAATGGTAAGACCAAGAAATTCAAACTCTATTTCCTGCATCATTGAAAATCTACATATTTCTGGTGTGCTACTAACCCGTAACAGCTTACTAGATGTGGTTTTAAATGATGCATCTAAAGGCGACTGAGAAATGGTTCAGGATCTCAGATTTCCTCGCTAAGCATACAAAACAGGGATTTTTCCAATCCTTTTATAAAAGGTTACAAAAGCAGATGGGCAAATGACGAAATGGCCAGCCATCACTTGGAAAGAAAAGATAACGTGTTGTTTACTAACAGATGGATAATAGGCCAAGCACTCCTATATAAATTTTGGGTCCTGTGCTTATAGAAATATTCTAAAATTAAAATTAATTGCTCGCTATTATCCTGGAAACTACAGAGCCTAAGCTTGAACAAACTTAGGTCCTTTCAACTAGGCAAATGGTGATAAATCCAAAGACTTTATTTCCTTCAATTATTATTAAGGTAAAGTTTTTTTTACAGATTAAAGTATGCATGCAGCAACTTATTTCATTATAGGCTGTGTACTCTTAATATCACCTTTTCTGTATCCTTTGCAGCAACCAAACACTAGCTGTCTAGATGAGAAACTATACCTTTAGGATGCTTTCACTATAGCAAGCTGATTTTCTTATTGTGAAGAGGTTTGTTTTACACAAGGATGAGGAGTTAGAAATCAGGCACTGAATGCAGTGGACTCCTTTAGTTGTCCAGGTGATACCTGAACAGTCTGAAAGGACACGTTTGGTGCATCGGGAATATTCATGTGCTTTCATGCTTCTGCCATCATGGAGTGATCATACCTTATTTCAATATTAATATCATTTTGAATACTATACATGCCATTCAGACTACTAAGGTAATAGTGTGGAATCTACGCTCTTTCTCATGAAAATAAGTACGTAAATAGGACACAAAATGTAAATACCCCAGTACGAAGAGTTTGACTGAAAGGTAGCTGACTCCATCCAATGCAGTTGCGGACATTAAAGCAAACGCTTGGAGGGCAAGTATGAAACCACTGGTTCCCTCATTGTACACATTTATGGCCGCTCTGTTTTTATCAGCTCTCTTGTGTTTCTATTCGCTTTCTTTCAGTTACTGTACTATAACTCTCCAGGACTGTTTTGTACAGCTGATTAGAGAAGGAAAGAAAGAGAAAGGTGATTCACCATTGATATTTGTAGGGCTTTTAACATTAGTACTCTTACAAGCATGCCTTTCACAGTCTATTGCTGTATCTCCTCATTTGTTGAAGCTTGCTAAACAAAAGGGAAAGAAGAGTGGAATAGCTCCATCTCCAGTTATGAACTACAATTTTTTTTTTTTTGTTAGTGTGTGACCAGCTAAATGAGCAGAAGAACCACAGCACTGCAGTTGAAAAACATCATTTTCAGCTTGGCCAAGAAGTGACATTTTTATGAGCACATGTGCAACCTTGCTAAAGCAAATGCAAACATAAGCATAGTTTGCATATATGAGTAGTCTTCAAAGACCTGTGTTAGTCACTCCAGTTGTTCTATGGTCATTACAAGTAATGGCCATGGCACAGATCAGAGCATGTTTTCTACTGTAGGTCAACAGAAAATGATGTTGGTTAAAAAATTGGGATTCAAGTGATGAGTGGACAGTGTATGGAGTTACTCAAACACAGTGAGCTGAATTATACATAAGATAAAAGTTATCCTTGAGATTCAACTAGAAACAAAAAATACTGTGATTTAGTTCATCAACCAAGCATAATCTCAAGAGGAAGTATCTTGTCTACTAAACCACTCAGATAAATTTATAATTCCTTTTCCTGTAGTAAATCACCTTTGCTTCAAAAAGGAGGGAAGGTGAGATTGGCAGATACAACAATGGGGATCTTGCAGTCATACCATCTTTTCTTGTAGATGATGTAAGCTTATAAATCAAAACAAAGGTCAAAATAACTGAGTTATTACTTGTCATTAAGCATACCCTAATTTATTTGCCAACATAAATTTTCTGCAAGTTTTACAGAAGCATAGACGGCGCAAACCCCAATTTTTATGGTCTTCTTCTATGCAGTGTTCTATTGTAGCCTTTTAAGCAGTGTCAACTGCTAATGCTACATGTATAACGCTTACTGAACTGTGTCGCAAGGAGAGTTCACTTTTGTCAGGCTTCCTGAAAGCATGTTAATCAAGCATGTTTGGCATGGGTGTTTCTGTTTGCCTCATTACTCAGAGTAAACAAGGGAGATCTGAACTGCAAGTTTGGGGTGAAATCCTGGATTCAGTGAATTCAATGGTAAAATTCACATGGACTATAGCGGTGCTAGGATTTCTCTCTCCTAACATCTTTATCCACCTCAATAACAAGAATGTCCCCCTTTTGTGGACAGTCCTGGCACATATCCTTTTCAATTAGAGGTATCAAGGGAAGCATTGGATTCATGTCATTAAAGACATGACCACACGGGTTACCATGCAAAAAGCTGGGATGCAAACTCAGAGAGCATCTGCTACATGATGTTAAGATCCCATATGCACATTTTTCACCATTAGTAAATGAAATGAAATAATTTACTCCTTGCTGAAAGACTGTTTTATTATTGGCTAAGAGAGTGAAGATGGGCTGGTACAGTGAGCTGGCTGATTTTCTTCATACAGCATGGTAGTTAGAGAATGCATTTAGGTAATTACTATAATGTATTTGATGTGTTGTAAATTTATATTCTTACTAAATTCTTCCTTTTTCATTTGCTCAAAACTCCAGAATTCATAATGCATTGTAAGCAACTCCTTCTAGTCCTGTTTTTTAATATATCCATATACATGCATTTATAAACCTTTATTAAAAAAAAAATAAATTAACTTTGACTTGGAAATCCAATACTAACTGTATCCAATCGTATTAAGTGAAGTTCTTGCTCACAAAAATAATTTCAATAATATGTTCAGTGGTACTTTTCTGGTGAAAATGGAATACATGTACAAGAGAAAGAAAACCCATTCCTACCAGATAGCTAGCGGGATGTGTCAAAAGGAATAATCTTAAAGAAGACGGAAACTGAGAAACAAGACAAAGGAAACAGGTACTAGAATATTTTATTTAGTGACTATATGACAAGTCCATCATAGATCATTATTTATAGGTCACTTTCCTGTCAGCTGTAGGATTTCTGGCCCTAATCATGAGAGTCAACACAGACTTCCGAATAAAAACTTCCAACATGACAGAGATAATTCCAGCCGGACAAAAGATACATATGACCACGATTTGCTTCCTTTCTTACATTAAAAATGCCAAGATATTTCCCTAATAATTCTTGGTCATTATAGTGCTGTTTTCTCCTGTCACAAACAACAAGGAAAAGACATTTCTTTAGCACAATTTTGAGCTTCACTGAAGCTGAAATTCAAGTCAGCAAGAAGTTTAAAGGAACTATATTTTTAAATATATAATTTTGTTACAAAGCCTTCTTTCTACTCTGTGCAAACTTGGAAGATTATTTACCTCTCCTATCAGTTTTTGCTCTTCAGCACCCATAGGTTTCATTTTCCCTTCTTCTATCTTCATTTGGAATTAAAATGGAAAAAATGCCTTTCTTTTGTTACTGGTTTTGTTTGATGTGAAGATACTCGAAAAATGTCAGACTGGCCTTGGGAATATGGCCCAGACAAACTGGCTCATAGTTCTGTTCTGGTGTAAAGTTACACAAAGAGGGCTGGGGGTGTGGGGCAGGTTTGGAGAGGACTTTTGTTCCAGTGTTTGGACTGAAAACCCAAAACATCCTAGGTCAGCCTGAAACAAGCAGAGAAACTCTTTTTTTTCCCCAGACAAGCAAAAAAATGCTGTGAGATCCTAACAAAAGCAATCCAGAACCTTCCCCCTATACACAAAACAGGAGGCAATTTAAACTTATTTTTAAAAATAAAAGGGCAAGAAATTTGAAGATGAAAACCAGGTGCCCGTAAACAAAATCAAGAAGGTGGCCTACCTCTCCCTACTGTAAATGAAAGTGAAGTTTTGCCCCCTTCACTGGCCGGTTATACTACATTCTCATTTCCAGCTTCAGATGACTTCTAAGTGTCCAGTTTCCTGTGTCCACAGGCAATACTGCCCAACCACTACAGATTGCCTCTGAAACATGGATTGTCCAAATATTATATTGCTCACTGAGAACAGTAAAAGTTCTTATTTCATTCCTTTCTCTGAACTAGAGAAATTTGAAGAGAGTTTGAGCAACCTTTCCTACCTCCAGAGAGGGCTCTAATCACCATGAGACTATCTAAGGGGTAACAGACCTTCATTAGTACATCGTTTTTGTATGTACATGCACACAGTAGTTGGACAGCACAGAGAAAGAGAGACTATAAAGAGAGAAAGTAGAAAAGTGCCGTTCAGTTCTGACAATTCAGAAAAAGGAAACTGCTAGCAAACTTGCATTAGGATTTGTTCATTTAAAAAAAAATCAGTGAAGTAAGTTTTCTTTGTTCACTTGTTCCTTGTAGTCTGGCTTTAGGTTTGGACTCAGGCAATGCGCCTTAGGTTGCAATATGTGTTCCTTCCTATCAACAGCATCTCTAGGGCACTGAGGAAACTCATCTCCTGCCTATGCTGATGATTATTTTGCATGACTCCTGAAAACAGTCCAAGACCCTTTAATCACAAGTGGAAGAATTCAGTGGACAATTTACAGGTTTGATTGACAGTCAATTTTTTTTTTTTTAAATCTAATTAATGTTTGAATACAGAGGTTCATATCTTTGTTGTTTTAAAAGCACTTGAGAACAAGCAAGAAAATACATTTATACATTGAAATAAACCATGCAGAAGTTTTTATACTAAGCTGTAAAGACATTTTATGTTTATTATCGTCTATAAATTCTGCAATAAGAATTCTGTAAAACAAAGCCAAATGCCAGTTTAAGGAAA
Organism: Ciconia boyciana; assembly: GCF_034638445.1. NCBI lineage: Eukaryota > Metazoa > Chordata > Aves > Ciconiiformes > Ciconiidae > Ciconia > Ciconia boyciana. The sequence goes on from NC_132938.1 coordinate 44,917,830, forward strand.
GGTACTGCTTCCATATGACAATGTTATGTTGGTGCTAAACGCAGATGTTCTGACACAACATCAAACAACCCTGCCAACTGCCCTGTAAACCCTCTCTTGTAAGTTGGATAAGTTCTGAAAAGACTTGCAGTATCAGGACCCTTGTGTGAAAGTGCCAATTATCAAATCAATATTAATTTACATCCATAGGCTTTAAAAAAAAAAAATCAATGTAAAAGCTTAAAAATTACATAAGTGTAAGAAATATTAGAAATAATTAGAAAAATATTAGCCAGCTCTTTATGTTTTAAACAAATCATTGGATAACATTAGAACAAAAGAAACTAACTGATTTCTTGAGCAGAGACAGTTTGCTAAGCTTAGTGCTCACCATCAGCACTGTTATAAAGCAACTGATAGGTATATCTGGAAAATTGCTGGTAGAACTCTACCTCCTGGCTAGTAAGTGTGGTCAGACTAACTGAAGAAAAATGTTAGGTATTACAATATAGCTAACTTTTGACAGTAGCAAAACGGTGCAGTGAGCACTAATATTAGGCAATGTTTATGCTACTGATTTTTGCCAGCAGACCTGGGTTGCTCAGGGACGGGGAGAGCAGTGGGCCTTAATTTAACAGGTGCCTTTTAAAAACTTTTATTCAGGCTCATTTACGCTGACTAAATTTTGGGCTTTTACTGGGGCAGTTTCTTACACTTACAGAATGTGGTTTAACTCTACCAAAGCATAACTTTTCAAAATGCATTTATATTCACAAAAGAAGTTGTTGTAACATGTATCCTTAGTAAATATTTGTTTGGAAAAAGAGATACATCTTATATATGAAGAAGATCCATGTTGAAAAATAAGACCCAAGAATTGTCTGTAATTTTTCTTCAAAGCTACCCCTGCTGAGACTCAATGCTAATTTTGTTTTCTGCCTCAGTATCTAGCATCAGAAATGCTGATGAGAAACCTGAGCCGATGTACATTTATCTGGTCTCTGCACACATCAGATTGATTTATAAATTACAATTATAAGTGCTTGGTACTGTAATTCTGGTACTTGTTGAAAAATATGCCCTGACAGACCAGGAGGAAACATCAGATTCAAATATTCAAACAGAATAAGATTCCACATAAATAAGTGACAGAAATTTAAGCAAAGTTTATTCAAGAGAAGGGTTTGACCACACAAGCACTTGAACATAACAATAGATACTTGTTTACTTGAAAAGATTTATTTAAAACTTTGGCTTTAGTAATCACCAAAAGAAAATCCTGATAGCCATCAAAGACCATAATGAAAAAAAATCATGCAGAACATGGATGTTGTATATTTGTATTCCGTTTCCTCTGGAAAATCACATTAGATATAAAAGTTTTTTAAATAAAGGGCAGGATTTAGCAATGTTGACTCAAGCTTTATTAATTCATTAAGTGGTAATTTCAAACAAGACCTTTCCTCACAAACTCCTATTGAAATGTAGTAAGAGTAACAGGCGATTCAACAAGAACAATAGAGGCTTAATTTCTCTATCTGAGAAACACCACATACAATGTATATTCTGTAAAATAACTTCACCACTTAATAGACCAAGCACTTACAAAGATGCCCTATAGAAAATATCCATGCAACATGGAAATATCCCTGGAAATGTGTCATCACCTAAAATAGTTATCTACAATGACTGAATTATTTTCCAGTGGAGCTGTATGATCAACATTCACTCCAACTTCTAAGCATGTTGAAAAATAATGTGCATTATTTACCAGTCTTTATAATAATAAACTGTCTCTTGAAACTGGGAGAAGGGCGCAACTCAGAAAGTAGGACATCATTGTGATTCCTAACTACATCCATCTCCAAGGCATGGAGGCAAGAATAACTGAGTGCTCCATGAGGTTGGAGAAAGACCCTTCTGTTCTGGTCATCCCTCTACAGTGAGGCGTCAGCAGGGAAAAGCATGGCATTTACTGACCTGCATTCTAAGGCCCTCATTCATGGAAATAGTTTTACTTGGAAAATCACTTAAAAGCATGGGTTTATTTTCAGGAATATGCTCTAACTTAATTAAAACCTGTTGCCTCTTACAGGTATTACTTGTATATATGATACTATATTAAACCAGAGCTAAATGTCTAAAGCATCCAGGCCCTATAGATACAATCTCTCTGCAGCCAGTATTAAAATCTTTCTTTCTTCTACCTAGCTGCTGTCTGGTGACAGCAGACAGACTCAGTTTCTGTGCTGAAACATGAAAAGGCTAAATTCCCCACTAATAGTTTCACAATGGGCATCTAATCGAACGTTACTCACCAGGCTTGCCCATGACACCCATTGAACACATATATGATCAGTGTTAGGATTCTAGTGCATAACCCTACACATTTCAAGAGAAAAATGGAGAAGGAAGAAAAATAGCACCATCTTCTGTAGTCTAGACTGGATGTTTGATTCCAAGCAACATCCAAGCAACAAAATAATATCCCACCTTATCTATCCATCTTTCTAGTTAAGGTTATCATGCTAACAGCCTTAAAGAAATTTCCAAGATGGAGCAAGAAAATATTAATGGATGGGAACATGTGTGCAGAGTCTTCAAGATTAGCAGAAGAATGGCAGGAGAGCACAAATGGGAGAAACTGCCCAGGGAAGAAAAGATGCTCTAAAAACACATTTTATGAAAACAGCAGCTTGAGAAGTTTACAGAGACAGAGGCAAAAACTGAGCTGCTGTAGACAGAAAATGGAGAAAAGGACAACAGATATATTCTGCAGGTAAAAGGCAAGTAATTAGTATTGAGAATATTCAAGTTAATCTGTTTGTTGGGTTTTTTTTTTAAATCTAGTGAACTTCATTAGCCTGTTTTAGTTTTTTTGGCAATTGGCTCAGCAAGAAAGAAATTTCCTACTTTCTGCCTTTTGTTTCCAGAGAATTTGTATTTCTGGTTCCTTCTGATCCAATTTATATAGAGGTCACTTTCTCAGAAGCACAATGTTGAATTCCTAACGCTAAATGGAAAGGCTAATGACTTCATTAAATTATTAGCAATGGCTTAATCCCCTTCTAAAGTTAGAAATATGTTTTTAAATACTGAAAGTACTGATTGGTAGGACTGGTAGAAAATAAAACACAGCCCTGTTGCAACAGGTGTTTTGCAAGAGAACTGCTACTGATTTTATTCTATGTCCTAAATGCAAAAGAGCTTGGAGACAAAAGCAAACTATTTCCCATAAGTATAACTTATAGGGAGAATCTCTATTCAGTAGGAGATAAAGAATATCTAAATAAAACATCAGTTCAACAAGTTTTTTCAGACACATCTTATTTAAATTTAAATTTTAGACAGATTTAAAATAACAGCTTGAGTGGAAAGCAAATGTTTTCATCTGGGCTCCAGTGAAAATTTTATGGTCCCTTTGGGTTTGCTAATAATGACAGCAGCTCTTTTTTTTTTTTTGACTGGATCAAAGCCAAGTTATATTTTTTTAAGAAATTGATTTTTTTTTTCTTCTGTAACAAAGATTTTCCCCATTTGGAAAAAAAAAAAAGCCCCAACAAATGTTGTATACATCAGTGTCAAATTCAAGGGTGAATATACAAGATTAAATTGTTAGAGAGAAAGTAATAACACATGTAAAACCATCAAAGCTAAACAGTAGGGAAGATAGCACACAAGGTCATTCATCATGTTTTCCTTTGCAATTATATCCCTGTACTATGCTACCATATTCACAGCAAGCCGCAAATACTATTTCTAGTTATAAGGCGAACAAAGATTCAAGATATAATGTATTCTCAGCTGCACTATATGGGGAAGTTTTCAGTCCTATTACAGTTCAGGAGTAAAACCCAGCTCTCAACTTCAGTGGGTATCTCACGGGCTTCAGAGGGAATTGTACCTGCTAACGCCAAAGCTTCATATGGCCAGGGACATTACGCACGTCAGAGAAGTGGTTGTACCTATGAATCAAAAAACCCAGGGGACCCTCAGCTGAATGTATTGGGCAGGAAAGGGACTCTGTTGGAAAGTTCTTAAAGTGAAACATTAAACCAGCTAAATCATAATGCTTACCACATTCTCCAATGGTAGCTAAGATAATAAAATAACTTCTTTTTTAAATAATCAACCAACCTTTTTCTTGTGCCAATGTCCTTTCCGCCTTTTTTAAAATAAAAATAGATTTGCTTGTTTGAGCACAATTTACTTTTATGGAAGCAAATTATATATTATGTCATATCTAAGCATTTGATAAGATTCCTGTCTGCAGCAAAATGGCTCTCTACAGTAGCTTTTTGCAGAAGAACACATGTCTTCTACAGTTGGAAAAGACATTACTGCCTTCAGTTTTCCCATAATCCAGCCCTACATGCAGGTCATAGTCACATCCATGCTGGTCGTGCTTCTGGTTACAGGTAAACTCCTGTCATAGGAGTCTGGCAGTGTTCAGGGAAGTCTCCTGCAGCTACGTTTAATTCCATGTTCAGAGTATAATTCCACAATATGATTTATCCGGCAACAGAGCTCCTATAAGCATTTGCCAAGTTACACCCTTTAATTCTCCATCTTCAGATACTCATTTCCTTCTCCTGCCCTACAACTTTCTACTTCTCATCTGTGACGAAGCAATGGCACAAAACACCACGCTGTAAAACTTACGACTGAAACAATGCAAAAATGACAACTATGTTTGCATATTGATATTACGCAAGGTGCCTCGGAAGCATTCAAAAATCATAACCTATCACAACTCCTGTTTAGGCAAGCAGCAGTTTTCAAGCCTTCCACAAAGCACCACTGTAGGTAGAAGGCTGGTGGCCGTGGGTCACACTCACACGGCCAAAGGTGCAGATGGCACACAGCAGCCTGCACTAGGATACTATACCTGGTGAGCACTCACAAGCGAGGGACCATATTCTCTTTAGGTTGCTTCTCTCCCCTGCCTGTCACTTTGAGGTCTTCTGCCTACCAGCTCATGACACTGCCACCATCCAATTTAATTTTTATTCTTCATCATGAAAAGAGCTCTTCATAATCTTTTAACAACTGAATATAAATGGCTTTACCAGTTTAGGCTCCTCATTATAGTCTTCACCTAAAATTTGCCATCTCTTTACCTTGGAGAAATAGAGCCAAATTTGTCAGACAAAATTAGGTGAAGAGCTATTTCAGTTTTATTTCTGGTGATGAAGCATGAGCCATGAGAGGATACAGAGTATATCACAGCGGACATGAAAAGAAACCTTTTACAGTGGAAATGAGGTTTAACAGTAGTTCTTCATGCTGAATAGAGAGTTCAATGGCAAAAAAATCCTTTTGTCATAAAATATAAGAAGGTCAGGACCTAAGCACGACATATCAGGGATATTTCTAGCTGAAATGACTAGAAAATGGAGAGAAGACTCTTGTGGCATTGATATTCCTAAAGTTATTTATTTTAATCAGTAATGCAATAAACATATTTTTAAATTTTTTCCTGACTGAACTGCAATAAATAAAAACTGTGATCTTAGATCATATTTATTTCTCCTACAGGAGACTTCACTTCCAGCCTAACAGCTCATGGAAGAAATTAATATAATTTGTGTAAAATGCTACCTAGGAAGGGTATTCGCATGGGCTGAATCCAATAAAAACATACTGCTGTCTAAGCAGTGATATATTTGAGCAGCTGCATAATGCATTGGGACATGTTTGATCATGGACTTTAAGGATGTTATGGCAAAGCATCAGTTAAATACGGTGACTTCATCTCAATCTCTGCCTGTTTAGCACTCCCACAACTTTTATAAGAGAGGTTTGTGATTTGACATCTGCGAAGTAGTTACAGTCCACTGGCCAATGGAACTTAATGTCTCAGCTCTGAAATGATGCAGGAAATGCTGCAGCTATAGACCAAAGAAATGAATATAAACTCATACCTCCCAAAATACTCCTAGAACAGAATAACTTAATATGAAAATTAATGAAAGATGATAAAGAAAAGCTCATGAAACTGACCTACCCAACCCATCAACGCCTCAACATGTGGAGCAATATCCCTCAATAGGTGGGATAGATATATCCATAAAATAAGTATGTTTTATAGCTCTCAATAAAATTTCTTTAGAGTAACTTCTAAAAAAGAAATAAGTAGGTACAATCAGGCACTAGACTAAAGGATAAACCATATAATAGTATAGTAACTTATAAGGTTTGTAAAAAACCAAACAGACACTACTGGCTTGTCATATGGCCTTGTTAGTTCTATTAATGTTTTTGAGAGTTAGTTATCCAGGTCTATTGATCTGGGGGGTGGTGGGGGAAACAGATGCTGTTTCATTCCCCCCTCTAACACAGGAGGTAAATTTTCTAATTATTTTATAATGTAATTCTATTCTATAAATTTGATAGCTGCAGCTTAGTTCCAAATACAGGATAGAAATATCTATTGACTATTTCTACCTGTTTTGTTTTGATGGTCCATGATTTTACCATCTGCATCTAGAAATGGAATTCCTGTTTTTGTTCTTTGTGTTTTAAACATCTTCTGATTGTCTTGGTTTTAATCCATCTTTAAGTTTGTTGTTAGCCAGACACATTTTTAAACTTTTAAGTTATATTCATTGCCATTAATTATTTAAATTCATCAGAAAACTTGTTTTATTTTTTATTCTATTTTGTAGCACCATTCTAACACTTTCTTACAACAAGGCTATTTTCTGCCCAGCATAACTTCTTTATGTTTATGAAATCATGTCTTTTTGAGCATCCTGTGGGTTGTCTAATCAGTTGCCAGTTTCCATGAATATTTCCTCTCTTGAATTTATGGTCCTTGCCACTTACAGCAACATGGCATTAAATTTTGGTAAATTGGTCCTTTTAAAGTTCCAAATATATAGACTGATTTGTATGAAATGCAGCCACTAGTACCTGGTCAACTACTACTTTTAAGTCAGTGATTAACTCTTTTCCATCTTCCTGAGTGAGGCCAAGCATTTGGTAACACCCTGGTGGACATTGATTTTCAGTTCAGAGAAATTATTTCCAAGCATTTACGGAATATCTAAGGAAAATTGGCTTCTAGCCAATAACAGGATCAGCATGCATCACCTAAATTTAATTCACTCCACAGAGGAGCTAGCTGGAAATTTTCCAAGGAAAAAGAAAAGAAAGACTTTAAAAACCAATGAACGAACAAAAAAAAACCCAACCCAACAACTTTTCAGGCCTAAGGTGGTTTACTCTGAAGACTTAAGGGACGCTGGATTCAGGACAGGGCTCAAGTACACCTTTGCCCAGCCTACTCCTGGGCTCCGGCTCTAGGGCAGACCACTCTTTATTCCCTGCTCTCCTTCTTTTATTTTTTACAGCTTATTACACTTGGGGCTACCTGTTGCAGAGCTAAGATTCAGAGTCTGGAAAATCCAGGACCAGACTGAAGCTCTGTAGCTCTGGTGAGTGAGAATTCTTGCTTGACAGTGGACATGCTGCAAATTCTCCTCAAATGAAGTCACCCAGGACTTGAGGTGAAAGATTTTAGGACCTCCTCCTACTACCCATTGAAAATGACATTCACAGAGATAAACCAGACAAGCCTGCCCGTTTAACAGAGCAATTGCAGCATATAGGTGGATAGCCAGAGTGTAAAACAACTTTCCTTTAGGGAAGACCATGCAAGCTCTGATGTTTCCAAAACAAAGTTTTCTTGGAACTTCTGGCTAATTTCTACCAGAAATTAGAAAATCCCTGGCATCCATCCAGTTCAGACTAAAAACATCTGAGCAAAATTTTAATGGACTAGAAAACCTGCTTTACAACTCTAGACATGACTGCAAGATCTGAGATGCTTGTTTGTTGTTTTTTCCCCCTAGGCATTGATGGTAGATATTTCAGAATCAATTTTTCCTATTTTCTAGTGACATGGTTTGGGTGCCTGTTCTTAAGTAGCAAAATGAGGGACATGTGCTTTAAATCCCAATAGCTGATCAATCTCAGTTTTCCCACAAAGCAAAACTCTGAGTTCTCAGATTGGCTTACAACCTCAAAGTCCAAAGCTCAGCTGTTTGTTGTTCTATCAGAGGCAGATTTTAAGGCTAGGTAAAATGTAATCCATGGAAAATCTTTTTCAATAACATGGATACAGATACCTTGTGGCCACCTTCTGGGTCTTGATTTTCTACTTCATAACCTGATCACATGCCAGACTGACATGTGAGGCATCACTGACAAAAAAGAATGGAATTTGTTAGGGGTTTAAAGTTCCTTTCTTGTATAGAGCAGGAATAACCTAGACATTTCTGATTGGGAAAGATGACCGTTTATTTAATGCGAGATGTAAAGAACACCTGAGTTGTATTAAACGTTAATATTTAACTTAGAAGTGCTAGCAAGTGGTTGCTGAAATAATCATATACATGCTCATTATTTATAGAAAGTTAGTGCAGAAATAGTTATGTATAATTTCAAGATGGTAGGCACATTTTTCCTGAGTCATCTGCATTGACAAACGAATTCTTACATTTGTATATCCCTAGCTGGATAGTGAACAGACATTTAAGTGTTTGCTGAGATAAATTGACATGTGAATCTGAGTCTTTACATACGCAATTCATTTATGTTGCCTCAAATTTTCAAGGGAGAATTATTCAGGGAAAAAGAAAACCTGACCTCACTGAAGACTGACTGAAAAATACACTTCAGGCAATCATTTTAGCTCCTTGGGAATACATAAATGATACCATAATGTTCAGATATTATTGTTCAGATGGCCTAGAATTACTGATCCAGCATGTAAGGCTTTACAATAAAGAGAAGAGTTATTTTCTGTCTGGCTGAGAAGCAGAAGCTCCTTTAAACTGAATAGGACTTTAAAAGTTCTCTTTTACCAAGTTACACAAGCACAGATGATTTGGCTTCTGGTTAGTGAATGACAGCCAAAGAATACTATACCAAGATACTTCAGTGTGGGGTGGAGTTAAAATATACAGAATACTGCTTTTGCACCGTAGTGGAGCTAGTTCTGCATGGGAAGATGGCCCCTGTGGATTCTGCAGGAAGAGATAAGGTCTATTGGTACTGAAATTCTGTGAAAGATGTTACCATTTGGCATGAGTTTTATGGCTGCTTTCACCTTTTGATCCATACTTCTTAAAAATACAATGGAAACATGTCAACAATTTCAATAACATTTTCATTTCTGAATGTCTTAAGGGAAAGCTTTTTTATTCAAAACTAAGCACTACATAAGTGGTCAGTATTGACCACTGACCATTAATTTTCTACTTAAGTTCATAATAATATGTCACATTTCTAGTACTCTACATTGCAATACCTAACTGTGGGCAGAATTTTTTTAAGACTAGTTATGAGATAGCTTTAGAAACTGAACTAAAAAAAAAATATATTTTTTCAGGTTAAATGAACAAACATATCTCTGTGAAAAACAAAACACAAAAGTCCCTGACTCTTCAGTGAAAATAATTTGCATTTTGCAAAACAAAATAAGATACTGAAAAAGCTTTGCCCCTCCCAAGAATGCAGCTAACACCACTTCAAAAGCTGTATCAAGTGTCAGTACACCACATTAATAGGCTGCTTAAAAAGAGACATGGACAAACTACACAGTTCCTTGTGGTCTTCTCTTGTAAGAAAAAATAAAAGCGTGTCTTCAAAATTTTTGAGACTGTCTGGCAGAAATATATTTGAATTATTTATCTCTTTGTTCTGTCCTGCTATGAAGCCAAATATAATTTATTTAATGGCTCATAAGCCATTATTTGGCTAAGTTTTCAGTCATGGAAGTAATTTCTTTTCTTGGGTGTTCTATGTTACAACTAATTTAATTTAACTGTGGGGTTCTTCAGTGATAACAAGAATAATACCTGTTCATAGCTGTTAGTGACAGGCATTAAATGTAGGTCAGATCAGCAACTGGGGTAGATTCCTATAGCTTGGTTGATATAAATGGAGCTACATTACTGAGTGATCACTGCTGAGTACTTTCTGGTCCTTGAAGTATTGGACCTGACAGCACTGAGAAGGTGACCAAGTTAAGCTCATACCTAATGATCTTAAAATGGCTCCTGTTCTTCTACAGCTCATTAAGTTATTGCAAAACCATTTAGCAAATACTTGCAAATTTTAAAGCTGTGTGTTTTTTTGAAACAAGAGTTTGAAAAAAATTACAAAACACTGAAACCACAAATATTTAAATATCAGACTTTTAAACTTGTGGTGTTCCCCCCTTTGTTTTGATGCTAGCTACAATAAAATTAATAATGTTCATAATTTCCCTCTTCTTTTTGTCTTTTCAAAATGTCTCCATACTTTAAGTACACCGTGGCAAAGTTTCAAAACTTTTTTTGTCTTTTTCCCATAATTATTCTTCTAAGCTTGACAAAGTTTTGAGAAGTTAGAATAAAAAGCAACATATACACAAAAGTCCCAGATGACATACTTTTTTTTTATTATTCCATAGCCAAATGAGGGAGAAAAGAGAAAACAAAATTCAAAACTGGAGGCATAGGGCTTTAAAAAAAAAAAAAACACCAAAAACCCCAAACCCCTTTCTGTACATTTTACTGTAGTTTCCCATAAAAAAAAAGAATTGAAAACAGTATTTATCAAGGGAGAAGATATTTCTGAAAAAAGCCTATACTATTCCATGAGAAAAATGCGGTTACTTTTTTAAGTGGAACTAATTTAGCCTGAAGTATTCCTTATCTATTCCTATCAGGAAAAGACTCCTGAGATGCTATGAAAACCACCCTCATCCACCAGCAGAACTGGAAATTATGGCTATGTCAGTGTCAAAATGCAGTGCTAATCTGTGAAGAAGGCACTGGTCAGTCAGGTAGTTGATCAAACCGAGCAGTTGATCTCCTCACCATTTGAATTTCAGTTCTCCCTTACTTAAACCAATGATAAGGCCAAAGAAAACCAATTAATGTTTCTTTAATTGCAACAGAAAGTAATGTTTTCCTTCTAGTTGTACATCTAGTTGTACATAAAATATTCTCTATTTTAATTTTAAGGGCAGCATCTTTATGACTGCGGGCATGTGACCGAATGTATTCTTCCTGAATTTCAGGCACCAGCCTCAGTTGCACTACTGGCAATTAAGAAAATACTCATCTTTTTGCTTGTAAACTGAACACAGTCCATCTGCCAGGCATTTGAATTTCCAACGCTGAAAACCATTACTCCTGTTTTAGAGGAATTCAATACAGATCTTCAGTTTGTGACCAGTCCACTCTGGAATGAAATATTTATACTGGGTTTTGTTCAAAAGAGAGAGCACAGAATTTGGACAATCTGCTATGACACTATACAGATGTATCACCTGCGTACCATTACGGATGTATTATTTTCTATTTGAATGTTGCAAGTACACCGAGTGTGTACATACAAAAATTATATAGGTCCTACCCTAAAGACCTTGTAACTTAGATAATTTTTGCTGTAAATCATTTCAAATTTGTCAAGATATTATTAAAGCTGTGTTGAGGAAAAAAAAGCAATGTTTGTAGTTATCAACCGAGCTGATAATAGAATTATCAAGAAAAGAAAGAAGCCATCCTATCTTTCCAGCCTAGGTCCAAATTGAAGCAATACTAAACTCATTTTCTTTCTGTCCCAAATTCTGTTGTTAAAAATGAGAACTGTATTAAAAGAGGATAGTGCTTGCTCTCATTTGTACAGCAGATTTAAATTAAAAAAAAGTCATTGCTATAGGGCATAGAGCCATCAGCATCTCTGGAACTATTTATACAAATAGAGAGAGGAAGAATAAGCTGTTATCCACCTCTTCTGCTCAAAAAAACCCCCACTGCTGCTGTTCCTTGAAATGATGAGACAAATGTCTAACAACATTCTTGTCTTCCCCATAACAGATGTGGGGAAAATTGTATTTTCCAAATGCATGAGTGTGAGCTACAGAGGAGACCTGGCCATCCAAGCAGACTGTTGTAAAGGAAACTGAAGCTTTTGTCTGTGGCAGTGCTTAACTCATCTCTACAAAGGAAAACAATAACATTCTCTACACAGAAATGTTGAGATCTTCACCAACCATTTCTAAGGATGGCAGACAAACCCAGTGACAGAGGTAGCTCTTTTGTTTTTCTAAACAAAAATGCCAGTTCCTTGAAAATGAACTGCTTCCCAGGAATATTGGCAATTCCAACAAAATTCCTATGAAAACCAGACAGGTCTGATCATAAATGTACCTGTTTTTCTTCCAGCTTGCCAGATGAATTCTTCTGCAATTCCCCTGGCAAATTGCTAGAGACTCGAAAGACTGAAAACCAGCTTCCAGCTTTGGGGCTCCAGAGCTGCTCAACAAATGGCCTCTCTAATAGCACAGGTGCTCAGAAGCACCAGTGTTCAAACCCTTCCTGTACTGCTGCTGTTTTCCCAACATTGTGGGGAGCTTGTAAAAGCAGCTGAAAAAAAAATGCTATGATTTCTTCAAAAGGAAATTTTGGACCTTCTCCTCCACCTGAAATTTCACCACCTCACTCCACAGTTCTGCTTTAGAAGGATTTTGTGTGCATGTGTGTATAATTTTAATTTTCCAGGAAACTGTGATTCTGGTTCTGAACCAACCTAGAATCCTAGACAATTCTCAAAATGACTGGGAGTGCCTAAAATATGTCTCTGTACAGTGAAAAATCCCTAATTAATATGTAAAAGAATCTGAAATCTAACTATTGTAGAAATCCTTGGGCCTGGAAGACTTCAACTGCAGGGTCTCAGCACATTAAAGACCTCAGAGAGGTATAAAAATTGCCTCCAAAATTTGTTCATGCTTCAATGCATTATAAATGCCTCTCGTTACTCAAAATAACAATATGACAGAGGTTTGTTGGCATAAATCCAGATTAAAGCTGCAATAAAAAATCAATGTTTGCATAATACTCTGTCAATTCTTGATAAGCACATTACTCAGGGATACTTGACAATGTGTAGGAACACAGAAATAGGAGATTAATTCAATGCACATTTTATTTTTAATCACTGTCCAACTATAAAGTTATTTTATATATACAATATATCATAGCTGTTTTCTGCATAGATGATCCTGTCCCTTTTGCTTCAGGAAAAGTTACATAGTGCACTCTGCGGGATACAAATTGAACGTGCAGCAAGACAAAAATAAAAAGATCAATATTATCATTTCCCACAGATTTATGAGGATTTAAAGTAATAGTTCTTTCAAAACTGGAACAGACTTTAATAGCTTAGAGCTAAATGCCTACATGTTATTTGAAACCTTGCTGGTTTGTGAATATTGATCCAATATAATTTTTGTATGTGTTTTTATGAATAATGTATAAATGCCTCAAGCAGCAGCTAGGTGCTTCTGATCAAGAAAAATAAGACTGCGAAATACATTTAAAATGGATTGCATGCTGAAGCACAAGGTTAGTTCCAAGTGTGGTCTAAGCTTGGGAATATGCAAATATATAAAATTGTCACAAAGACTATTCATATTATATGTGTTATCGTTAAAACTGTGGTAGCAGAGTCTAAAGGTATTAAGACGAGAATAAGGGGTTTTGAATCCCATTGCCTCTCTGCTTAGAGAGGTAAGGACAAAGCATTCAGATACTAGTCCTGTGAGAAACTTTCAGTGATATAGTGATGAGAACTGCGTCTGCAGTGATGACAGCAATACCTGCCTTCAAGGAGCATGCTTTATAAGATTAAATATTTCAATAAACCCCAAAAGACTCATAGCATTTTAAGCACTCCTGCACTTGGTGAAAACATAGAGGTACTAATTTACTGAACATCGGAAGTGGGAATGCCTGCCCTAGATGCTTTGAGCATACCTGCACTGCACAATACACTGTTGTGGGAGACTATCTGAGCTGGTTTGGTACCAGAAGTGTATCCTGGTGTTCCTGCCTGGCACATATGTTTTTCATACAGGCTAGTTATCTCTAACCGACTGCACCACTGACACGGCTAGGTTGTTGCGTTATGCTGTGGGGCCAAATGCTTAGTGTTAAACTGACTGCCGTGGTATTTATTCCAGTTTAAGACCAAATGGCTGGTGAAATTAAGTTCACTAACTTAATAACGATGACATTTTCCTAAGCATCTGATGCAAAAAAAGAACTAGGCAGGATCCTGCAAGTGCTGACCTGGAAACCACTGTTCAGCTGCCGCCTGTGCCTACAGTTATTGAAATGCTGTAGTAGCTTGGAGCTGCATTTACACTGCCATAGGGGAGTATCACATGCCCTTCTCCCACAGCCACCCAATACATATCTGCTACTTTTTGCCTGGACTCCACTCTAAGGGGAAATACAGAGGTATTGTGTTAAGGAAATGCAGATGCTAAGGAGAAGAAAATATGTGCTGGTGTCCTAAATATACAGAAACTGTCAACACAACCTGCTGCAATTTCTTTTTTTCCAGCCTTCCCAAACTTAATATGCCAATGCGATTTTTAAACCTTACGATTACTTTGGGTGTTTTAGGGTGGGTTTTAAAGAAGAAGAAGAAGAAGAAAAAAACAGAATAGGAAAATCATTATTACTTCCTTTGCCAGTTGGAGTGGGTTTTAGACAATCAAATTTCAAATCAAAACCAAAACCTGTATCTACAAAAAAAGAATTCAGACTGTATAGGTACAAAAGAAACTTGAATCATGGAACATGGTATTTCAGATCCCAGATGACTGGGTTTTAATTGCAAACAACACAGGACTCATGCATGACAGGCTTCAGCCCAAAAGGAACTATTAAAGACCAATATTTAAAACCCTACCAGCAAAATGTGTAATGGAAATTCTGACAGGACTTTAGCTAGCCGACAAACTTTTTCTACATACTCTTGCAGCTACACCCATTGGCCAGAATCACTATTGGCCACACTCTGATTGCCAAAATGATTATGTACTAGTGGAAGAATATGCCAATAATAACAGCTCGAGTAAGGTCAGAAATCATTAGTATGCCCTATCTGATGTTGAATGCACAAATGCCATTAAAAGACTAATCAACTTAGGAAACAGTAAGTATTCATCTTTTAAAGGTGCAATATCACACACATCCAACTGAACTTTAAATTTAGGTTTCATTTCAGCAAGTTTTCCACTGAGGAGACCAAAGTTTGACGAGGTTAAGTTTTGTGAATGAGTATAGATAGCCACATATGCCTACCACATTTGTTTGTTTCTCCTCATGAGCTTTATCTTTTTCTACTCCAGAGACATCCTTTCTTGTGATTTATTGCTTGTGTTCTGTTCCAGGAAAATGCATACTTCCCAGGATACTTGGTTTCTAGCTTGTAAACCTTGGAACATCATATTTTATCAAATATAGATGTAGAGCAAAGAACTCTGAATGTAACAGCAGGGAAGCTTACCAGGTATTTCTCATTAGCAGCTTTAGCAAGGCAGGGAAGGGAAGTGTGGTTTCTATTCAATATTTACTTCTATGGGAGCACCTTCTAATACAACTTCCCTCTACCATATATTTGCCCCGATATTCTTGGTAATGAAGTGTGTTTAGGCTGTTTTGATTTCTATATATTATTATATATTTTGATGCATATTTTCATCTGAGAAAGCAATACAAAAGGAACAGTCTTTCCACTTAAGACATAAAATTAGATGGTTTGTGATTTTCTTTTTTTAGTGACAAGGAAACAATTGAAGTGAAACATAGGCTGGCAGCTCACTGACCGACTCATGTATTGGCTGCATGTTTCACAACACAGAAGATTGAAAAGGGATTATTTTTACACCCTCAGACAGGACGTATAGTAATGAAGCGGTCATGTTTCAGCACTACTCTTACGTACATCCCTCCAGAGAGATGTCCAGCCATCACCTGTAATGCTTGCTCGACCTCCGTGAATACAGCAGTGTCTTATCAACAACAGCTGCTGCAGAAAAAGCCCAGGGACAGCGAAGGGATGTCTGCTTCTACATTTTGCAAATCTCCCTGTGAACTATTTACTGGCACTGGTGTCCAGGTGGGACTACCACTCCAACAGTGCTGATTTCACAGCTGCACAGAGACTGCTGAGGAAAGTAGGGCAGGACACACTAAAGGTTGGTCTCTGCTTAGTGTTTGAAGTAGTTTTTTGCTGCCTTTGCTTTTCTGTACTGGCAACGTAGTGTACAACTTCAACATGGGCTGAGGGGAGTGTTTTTATTAGCCTCCTTATTGTCGATGGTAAGAAAATTTTAAAAGCCACGTGCTGTCAAACCTACCAAGGATGGTCTGCAATGGCAGGCTGACTAGTGGCGCTTACATTTAGGGGCTTTAAAGACACTGTGTTTCAGGCTTCATATTATGAACCATGACTATTTGCACAAGTGCTCCTAATAAAACTCTACCTCCAAATTCACAATAGCAGCTAATAAATCACTAACATAACATTTACGTTATTTTGGGGTCTTTTCTACAGAGCATTGTTCCTATAAACATAGTTGTAAGCCATTCTCACAGAGGCAAACATGAGAAAGAAAACAGGCACAAGTAATTATGGAGAAACATCTGAAAAAACTGCCAAATGCTATCACAGCCCAGTGTGCCTGTGTGTGGGTGAAGGTAACAGAGAGTGAGACGCTGCTGAAGCCATTTTGTTTCAGTTAGAAAAGAACACATAGTTACTGGCTGAAAAGCTGTACAGATGGGCTTCCATAATGGGAAAACCTGCACTGACATAATATTCAAGGACCAGAGTGCAATGGACTTCTTCAGAAAAGAAAAAAAAAAAAAAATTCTATAAAGGAGGTTCAATGCAACATTATTTAGAACTTTTTTTAATTAGAAGACAGAAAATAGTTGCACATCCTCCTATTCTAATCATGCAATACATCATTAAAGAAATAAGATTCAAAGATGCACTAAGGATTCTATTACTTTTTGTTCCTTTTGGTTTTCATTGTTTCTGCAGTAAAATACGATATCAATCATACAGTAAGCTTTTCTCTCAGAAGTGCTATTACATGTGCTAGGGTTAGGAAACACACATCAGACACTCTGGTATTTCTACAGAAATAAATACATACTGAAGTAGTACCACAGAGCATTAGAAGGAATAAACTAATAGTTTAAGCAAGCTTCTGAATGTTTTTTGAGTTTGGGTCTCTTTTCCTCACCTAATCTGTGTCAATAATATTAACTAAAAACAGATCCACAAATATTTACCATGTAAAGCAGAAACACATGCAAGACACTTCAGAAAGCTCTGTTCAGCAATCCAATATTTGTTTTATTCAGTTCAACACCGATACACTGGGATCGGTGCCAAGGTTATGAACGTTGTTCAATGAATCCCAAAGTGTCCTTTTCTGCTACGTTTTGAATCCCCATTAGTATAGTTCACTGCAACAATAAACCTCACCCGCTTCTCACCCATCTTTCTCCCTGTGGAGCAATACACACTTTACTTAAGAACTTAAATCTACTCAGAAACGCACTGATAATACATTCCCAGCAGAAGGCTGTTGTATCATACCAGGGAGAAAATAATTAACACAAATCATATCAGATGGAAACAAGATTGCAAACATGTATAGAAGATAGTGTGTATGTTTCAAAACACCAGCAAACCCATCACATCAGTAGGGTAACATGACTGTTACCAAGAGGAGAATTTGATGCAATGACTATAACACTAAAAAACCCAAGGCAGATGTGGTTTCCCAAGTTTCAGAAAACACAGGTGAAACCAATTTCATTAGTAGAACTGGATAGTTCTAGTAAGAATGATTTTACAAGCAGATTTCATCAGCACACAGAGGCAAATCCTGCCTCTTTCACATCGAAATAAAGGTAGTAGAACGAGTAGAGCCCATCTTTGCAAGATGAGGCTGTGTATATCACATCGTCTATCCCACGCTCTGCTGGCCAAGGTAGGATCTATTTTAGCCACCGGGTACACAAGAACTGGTGAGCTGCCAAGTAGCCTATGGGCAAAGATTGCCCTCTTCCAGGTCTAGCCATCCAGAAGTTCTAATGCTTCTTCAATGGTACAAGTCTGCAATAGCAGAATAAGTTCCTGCTTATTCTGCTTGAAATTTCTGCTAAGATAGTTATGTTTCTATATGTTTGTCTATATGTCCAGTATGTTTCTTGTTATTATCACTCATATTACTACATGATAAGTAAAAATACCTGATGTGTTAATATAAAAACTGTCATAAAACAAACACACTACAAAATCTGCTTTCTTTATAATAAAGAGAAACTCCACCCTCACCCATTCCCAGCTTGCATTTACAATTTTTTGGTTCTTTCCTTTGAGAGCATAGGAGCTCCAGTACTCTCATGCCCCTTGTGAGTCCACCATCCAATTACCTATCATCACCCAGCAGTGATTCACACCCTGAAGTTAGATTTACTAGTTTGAAAATTCACTTCCAGCAAAGTTCAAATGAAACAGGTCAAAGGGGCACATCACTGGTAACTCTGAGAGCACAGATGTTTAACAGAGACAAGTTTAAATTTCATTCTGGCAATAGTTTAGCCTTTGAACTCACAAAGAGCTTAGCCTGTTTAGCAACGGAGTATCCACGACAAATTCATTTTCATCAGTTTGTTTGAGTCAGTAATACTTAAAACAAGAGCAGTGTTATTTTAAAACAGTAAGAAATTACTTTATGAAAGTAATGTAGAAAATTAGTATTTTAGTCTCTGTGGAACATTCTATTGAGCAAATCAGGCAGGGATGGAAGAATGCAGTGATTTTTATCTTCAAAACATTTAATATTAATATCCTTCCATACCACTGTGTTAGTACAAGAATTAAGTACCTGCTTATGTTTCTCAGATGAAGAAATCAGGCAGAAACACACCTTTGTCAAGAGACTGATATGAAGTTGAAAATTAGAATGGAGAATGAAAGATAAATGTTAGTCACACTGAATATTTCTACTATGATAGTATTGTAAGTCCAAAGTGTTGAAGAGACCCCTATAAAACTATAGAAATTACACTACTCTAACATACAACCTCCTATGTCCTACTGGATCCTAACACTGTAAATACATTATAACACCTACCATCTTCTTATCTGTTCCTTAATCTGTGGCTAAGAAACAGGGCTGGGGTTTGAGACACCTACATCTTATGCCAGAGGATCACACACAGTTCTTCAGTGATTATGCCAGGTCTCCTTGAACATGATTCCCACCCGTCAATTGCAGTCCTCACTGAAATACTGTAGAGCTAAATCAATTATTGTTTGTGAAGTGTACTGTGTTCCTATGTAGAAGTGTTATTATGAGTTAAAGATGCAGCTTCAAGGACTGAGACCAGTTAATGAAACAACAGAGGCCAAAAAGGACGGAAAAAAGTCTTCTTTCCAGAGGATCGCTTAGTCTACTATAACAGCCTTTACAAATATTGACCTCTTCAATAAGCTCAAATAAAAAGCAAGGGATCCTTTTACACTTTTAAAAGTTCAAGTTACTATAAATTATTCTGCATGTTTAAAAGGTCTGGTTTGCATAACACAGTAAGTCTGCCATTACCTTTCTTTCTCCAATTAAAAACATATTATAATGTAATTTACATGAGATCAAAAAGAATACAGCTTTGTTTGAAAGGACTTATTTCATACAAAATTACAAAGAATTTTCTTATACATTGTGGGAAAAGTAGAGGACTTACAGCTTACTATAGAGAAGTTACTTTTGAATGGTTTTAATTTTGTTTTTAAACTCCATTACATGAAAAATTACTGTGGTTTCCAATGGAAATTGCACATGTGTAAGAAAGTAAAATCAGCCTCTCAGCCTACTCTATTTTTTTTTTTATATAGTTCTTTTCTGAGGGCACAGAAAGGAAAATATTGAGCTTATTTACTAAACAGATCCAGGCTTGGATGATAATTCTTTTTATTTTGTCATGAACATACAGGAAAACATATTAGCATGATTCACTTTCCAAAAAATTTGGGAGAGGATGAAGGGCAGGATAAAACTTCTTTATCTAGCACCAACACCTTGAAAGGGTACAGTGTTCATCATTAACTCAAGTTTGAATTAAAGCAGTTAGAATAGTAATTTGGAAGGTAAGACACGTTCTTAGAAAATAAAAATCAAATTCTAAATCACTGAACAGTGCAGGAATACTAATAGAAGAAACAGCAGTGTTGTATTACTCTAAAATCTGGAAATTGGAACACCTTCCTCACACGCTTCTATTCAGATATCTACACTGGCCTATATACTGCCTAACAAGTTATAGCAGATAAACATAACTTATGTCTTATCTTGTGAATGGCACCTAAGTTCCTTTGTGATTTCAGGCAAAAAATTGAAACATCTGTTTGACAAAACCAAAGTAGTTTCAATATTTCCTATTTGGCTTTGATTGTACTCCAAAACTCCCCTCCAATAACTCAGAAATATTTTCTAACATTCTGGAAGAACATTATTTAGTTTAGGGGATGGGAGGAAGGGGAGGGAGAAAAGGCAGGTTTGGCAAGTAAGGTTTGGTCAGTTGATGGATAGGATATGCTGTGAATATGACTATATAGCCAGTAGCAAATAAGCTAATTGATGACTTATGTGGCCTCAAAATAAGGTGACCAGGCACAAAACTAGAGCTTGATTCTTCATATGATATCTCAGTCTCAGGATTTTTGTCATAGGGTACAGTGAGATTCCAGGAAGAAATTCTATGGGCTGGGCAGATGGGTATTAGTCTCAGTGCTTTTGAAGATGCAGGCTTTTTGCTTTCATGTGTAGCTTTTCAACAGATTGTTTCATTCTGCTATTAATTGCAGTAAACATAATATTCCTTTTCAGGTTTTGCATTGAAATGGCATCAGCTTTGCTGCAAGTATTACAAATTCTGTGTTGGTAAGAAGAGGTGGAAGTTAGATATTTTCCTGAGTTTCACCCTTTTTTCAGGTTAACTATGCAAGATGAAACACAGAGGCCTCATGGTAGTAGTTAATTTCTGATCAGTACTAATTTAACATGTATCTTATTTCATAGGATGTTAATGTAAACCTGAGTGTGCAATTATACCCTTTAAAATATTTTTCTTAAAACTAGATACTATTTAAACAAAGGAATATTAAACATCAAAATTAGATTAAACTGAACTGTTAAAGAGTATTAAGAAAAAATACCAGAAAGCCAACAGAGTTCTGATCCAGGCAAAACGAAGTTCTGTGGCTGCCAACCAATAAAAACTCTTTGGACTGTATATTTTTTAGGAGTATTCTGTATTCAGAAAAATAACTCTGCTTCTTCTCTGCAGCCCAGATACTAATTGCAGCACATTACAACTTTTCTCAACAGGAACATTATGATGCCTTCAATACGAAAATCAAACTCTTGGAAGTTTCACATTTCATTGTCTCTTTGTAGTGTGGTTTCAAATCCCATCGCATGAAAGGCAAAACTATAAATATTAAAATGGAGCAATAAAATATTTTCATCTCTTCCATTCCATTTCATTGCCTGGGAGGCAATGAAAGTGCTGAACTTTACTGGTGTCAAGGAAAATTTACACCATACAGCACGTTGCAAGACCTGCTGTCTGTTTTCTACACACATGGTAGTTAACTATAGCATATCTAGTAGGCAATGGAAATTAGCTAAAGATATCGCAATATCATTAAATACATATACTGATAAACAAGAAGAAAAACAGTAAAATCAACAGCTCAAAAAAAAAACCAACTCATAGTCATGTGAATAAATTATCTACTCATTGACCTAGTTACAATCTAGTCGGGAAATTCACTCATATCCAAAGGGAAAAACACAAAAATCTGAACATTGGAAATATACTCAGAACATTTTTCAGTTCCATGGCATCTTTCATCTTGTGATTTCTTACTAACATTAATCCTACATGTGAATGCCATCACTCCCTTTTATATGGAAAAAATAGATACAGGCACACTAAGAATAGTAAATACAGCTGCAAGTATCCAGGCTGTGATTGAATTCTTTCAAACGGGAATAAAGAAAGTATTGTTTTCTCAGTTAAGATGTGCTAGAGACTTATTCTTTGAAGTTATTACCACTACCTCAGAGGATCATTTCCCACTTTTCTGAGGGATTAGAAGCCAGGATATACAGATTCCTACAGAAGTGTCACAGAAAACTGGAAAAAAATAATGTAAAGCCCTTACCTTTTCTTTTTCAAAGCAGAAAAAAAATCTTCTAGTTCTTCCAAAAAAACCTGATTTGGCTGAGGATGATGCAAGAATGTATTACAGAGGCTAGATGAATTACAGTGATATTTACACCGTACCTTAATCAGAGAACTATCCTTTCTTCATGAAGATATTTTACTTCCTCAGAAAAATAAAACCAGAATAAACCCCATAAATTCAGAAAACTTTTTAATATAATGGGATTCTAGCAGTCTAGAAGGATTAAACTCTGATTACTTATGTGAGTAACTTGTCAGGGGACAAGCCCTCTAGCATGGTGACTAGCAAAGTAGGCAGAAAGGGGGAAGCTAACACATCAAAATAAAACACATTATAAGAAACAGACAATAAAAATGATTGTATCTATTGGACAATAACTCTAGGTCACTTCAGTTAACATACATCAGCTAAAAGTTTGACAAAGTGTAAATAATGTGTGGTAAAACTATACTTTTTTGGGAAAATGTGTAGTTGGAGAAAATGGAACTTTTTTACTGTAAACTGCATTTCTTTCCTTTTTGTTGTGCTTTTATAACTTTGCCTCTCCCCAAAAGATTGAACTGAGTGCTATATTTCTGATTTTTGCAAATAAAATCAATGACATAAGAAGAATTATTTTGAATATAAACCTCTGGATATAATATTTAATAATGCTGGCACTTCTACAAAATAGCATCACTAGTTGAAAGCTTTGATCAAAATGTAACTTGATTTTTCACAGAGATATTTACTAAAGAGAGCATTTGCTTTAAATGAGCCACAGTTTGGAAACCTGTAGCTTCTATCAAAAAATAATATAAGCCAGTCTGGGATCATTTAAAACTCCACTGTTGAAACATCTTTTGTAGGTAAGAAACAGAGAGAGAGAGAAGTTTAAGAAGAATACCAAAGTGTTAGAGGACAGTTTATTTAAGTTTAATCTATGATATAACTGACTCAAATTCAGATGTCAAAGTAATAGACTAGAAAGAAAGTGGGCTGATTAGATAGACAGATCAGTAGATCATTTAGACTCAGAATGAGATGAAATCTTTTCAATTCATGTTACGAAGAGAACTATTTGTCTTGGCAAAAGGCTAACAAAAGTTTCTATAACAGCAATATAGATAAGCTGACATCGCTCCAGTTTCAAGAAGAAAAATAAGAGCAAATCTTGAATCTGTTCAGTTGAAGGCAGAATTATTACTAACTGGCATCAGAACTTCACACCAAGGCCATAAAATGAGAAATGTCATTATCCAGAGCAGACCTGTTCCGGCATGCCATTCACTTTCTGACAACAGGACTCATTCTTCCTAGTTAAAGCCCAAGCGCTCAAAGCTGAGTAGGAGCTAAAGACATTGGAGATGAGAGCTTCAATATCACTTGAGGATTTGTTTTTAATTTTCAGCTACCTGGCAGCCCCTGGGATCCACAGCCCTTTGCCAGAAGCCCAGGTTACTAACGCAATGCTGGGGAGGAGTCAGAGGTCTGACAATGCCACGGGGCAAACTGCCTCAAACTACTGTCTTCAAACTTGACAAGACGCAAAGGAAAACAGCATGTTTTAAATCCCATCAGTCCTTCAGACCGGAAGAAGGTGGAAGAGAATGACTCCGAAAGAAATCTCCTTGTGATAGTATTTGTGTGGGAAAGTAGTAATTGCCATGAGTCAAGGGCTGAGCAAATGGTGCATTTATATTAATTCAGGCTCTGAACTAGAAAATAACATGTGGGAAATGTGGTCAGGCTGAAACCAAGTCAACATTTTTTTAAGTTCATTTTTAAAAAATTAAAAAATAGAATTCATCTTCCATGAGTTCAATATTATGTACAGACTTTTGAATCCCATTTTTCTTTGCTATAATTTGTGTTCATTTTAAATGAAAAATGTAATTTTGAAACAAATATTTGAAAGGCTAAATCAAAAAAGGCAGAATAAAACACAAAGGCTTTACTGAAATTGCACATCTTTACGGGGTAGTGTTTTAATATCCTTGTGCATTAGCCATGCTCTTTAACTGAGGGCTCATTGACCTAAATTCACATATATTCTTGCGTCTTCCAAGACTTTCTCTCTTTTGCACAAGTGTTTCAGATACATCAGATCAGGCCAAACGGCACTAAATAGTGAAGCTTAGGCAACTAAACTGTGCCCAAGGAGTCCTGTAGGCGCAAAATAAGCATTTCAGTAGCCAATCATCTGAAAAGCTTCCTGGATACTACAGCTAAGACAATGGTAGAAATGAGACACATAAGAAATAAGGCACAGGTAGAAAGAAGGAATTTAGCTAGAAATAGAGAAAGATTTTACTGGAAACCCCGTCCCAATCTGTCAGTTTAGGACTGGCAGCTGTCGATTAGAGACAGGGTGGGGTGGAAATCATAACTTCACTGAGGTCAACAGTAAAAATCTTTTGACTGTAATAAGGCCAGAATGATACCTACATCCTTTAGCACAGACTTTATTACACATCCTTTCCTATGACACTATCATTTCAATATAATAGCACTTTGGAGGCATTTTTCACAACAATGTATGGCAGAATATGAACTATAAATTAATGTAATCCAAGCCTTCACTGCCTACAGTAAACAACTCAAGTTTTTCCTAAAGCAGAGTTTTTATCCTGAAAACAAACATCAAACTTCTGACCTTTATAATTAAGCAGCCTTTAAAACTCTGGTAGTACAAGGCGTCCTTAAGAAAATACATTTCTTTCATCTCTGTGTGGTGGTGTTACATAGCTTTTCCTGAACAAATTGGCAACTTCTGACTCACTCATATTTATGAGAAAGACTCTGAGTAGGCAACTTCTAGCACTGGTTCTCAGCATTATATTTCCTTCTCTACTGAAAATAAGGAAGTATATTACGTAAGAAAACAACAAAAGATGAATAACTTATTGCCCTTTTGGGTAATCTGGGATATTTACAAATCTACATCCTTGCTGACACAGTAAAAATACAAACTAGTAATCTTGAGAGACTTACTGTCCCCAGGGCAGCACTGCTTTTAATTTTATTATTGTTATTTATCTAGTCATGGGAGAATTGCAGACTGGAAGAGCTTGCTTCAGTTAATCCATCTTCCATCCATAAGGGAGCAGATAACACGTATAGTGAGACTTCTGAAGCATTTGCTTCACTTTTTGGAGGCCTGTCAACTGTTGTGTGTGCAACAGTGCTACCGAAAAGATTCAGACATCATTTTGACTCCCTCCATTTATTAGGAGGAATATCCCCCCTGTTTCTGTGCTGGGGGAGCACTGTCATTCCCAGATAGAGAAGAGCTCTAGATAGTGCTCAGCACCTTCTCTGGCTGCAGGGTCCTCACAGTGGAGGGTTTCCTCCTTCTGCCAGAGTTGCCATGTCACAATAGTGGTTAGTATTTTGCAAACAGACAGCTTCAGGAAGTGCGTAATCATGGCAGAATCTGAGATTTTATTTAAAACAAACCAAAGCAAAAATAACCACACCCCCAACCCTCACCAATCCTAGACCCCATAGTTAAAGAGAAAAATCTAGAAGCTATGAAACCTAACAAAAACCAGGAGACAATAAAAAGACTAGATAGCAAAGCTCTTCTGATTTTTAAGCAAGTCGGATCATTCTGGAAGGGCTGTGACACATTGGGTTTACCAGCTTGGGTTAACAATGCAGTCTTCAGTATTAAGTAGAACATTGTCACCAACCCTTCTGCATGAAAATCTGCAAAATCAAAATCTACCTTCCTTGTAAAGTGACAGAAAGACACAAGTGCCACTGCTGGTTCAAAACCCTGTCTTTCTGACCACTTCCACCATTATTCTCAAACCATCTCTCTATATCTGAGTTTGTTCATTTAGGTAACAGTTATAATGCGTGTGTGAGATGAAAAGGCCAGTGTGAGTCACGCATACATTTTAAAGTGTTGCTAGAGTTTTATACAAAAAATGTTGTACAAGTGTTTGGCTTATTGTATGTATTTTAGAAAGCCTTCAAAGGGCAAAAATCTGTCATAATGCTAGCAACAATAATTTCAGTTTTGTTCATTTCAGTGATAACAGTTTTCATCTGAAGGACTGAATGTCAGGTGTGTGTTTGCTTTTATAGACTTTAGATTAGAGTTTCATTTTTAACTTTACATCTGTGGATTGCATAAAACACTCATTAGCTTACTCCTTTACTAAAACAAAATTATAGAGAATCCTGGATAAAAGAACACAGGCCCTTTCCCTTTAGAATTGGCAGTTCCCAATTATTTTTGAGTAAAACCAAATGCAGAGAAAAATGCTTTCCCAAATAACTGAATTTCACTGAGTGGCTCCATAACAATGAAATCACAATGACCTTTTCTATTTGGTAGGCAGCAATAACCTAGAACTACCTGAAATAAGGAGAATTGCTTATTATTCTTATCACATCACAGACACGATGTTGTTTTGTTGCTTGTGTTCCAAACGTACACAAAGCAAATGCACAACTTTTGCAAACAGCAGCACAGCCCACTTCTATCCTACTGTCTCAGAAGTGACAAAGAAATTTTCCATGCTATTATTAAGCAAAATGATTTTACTAAATCTGAATTTGCTGTTATGAAAAAGCAGTGATAAGCCAAAACTTCAAATTCTGATAATGTTTTTAATTTCCTTCAAAGTTTAAAGTATTCAGACTGCTAAGGACACCATGCCTATTCACAACCTTGGCTTTAGAGGAAAGATTTCTACCTTTAATATGAGAAATGTATTCCTATCTGAATAAGATGATCTTCTGATCTTTCAGAGGCATCTCTAACAACACATGTATTTTTGTAGAGTTACTGTGCGCACTTCAAACAAAAGCTGATCCAGTCAGTGAAAAAAAAAGCAAAACCAACCCCAAAAACCCCAAATTGCTATTTATACCACTGGTAAATGAACTGGGGTCCCATTTGACTGTGCTATATAGGCTCTGTTCAAAATCTTCACTCAGCAAATTTCTCATTAATAATGGTACAATCTAAAAATAACAGATGGTACACTTGAGAAATTTTGTGCTCCCAAATTAATCCATACTCCAGTAATACACATTAAGATATATTCAGACATATCCCGTAACCCACTTTTTATTGATACATTTAAAAGTAAAATCAAATATTTTCTTTATATTTCTCATGTTTATGCAGCTACAGTACTTTTGATGTCCAACTTGCTGGAAAAAGTGAACACTGCCAGAAAAAAAATCAACAAAAATCTGACATGATTTTGAAAAGCCAGGGTAGAAATATCACTTCTGAGCTTTTCTTGTCCAAATAGATTGAATATTAATATCTGACAATGTTAACATGTAGAACACACTGTTATGAAATTTAGTGATGGTTTTTTCACCATCAAGAGAACAAAAATATGTTCATATAAAAAAATATTAATATGTTTGGCTAATTTCCTTCCATTTACTTTAGCTCCTTCTTTCTAAAGATGTTTCTATTCACCCTGCATACTAATAAGATTTGGATCGCATATTTAGTGTTGTGGAATAAACACTGAACCTGCATAGTTCCTTTTTTATAGCTCAGGCACAATCAGTATATGATCAAGGTGTCTGACTCTGTAAAATGGTTTCTATATAGCACTTTTTTTTTTGTAAAAATAAATCCAAGTTATCCATAAGTTTTCTTATCTTCATAATGAATGAATGAATATGAGAGAAGTCTTGGAAAGAATCAGATGATAAAATATTGGGGATTAATGAAATACATGTAGAACTAGTTTCATAGAAAAGGTTAGAAACAGCCATTATGACACATCTGGCAACTTCTAAATATTATATTTCATAATGCCTCATTTTAGTATACCTACAACGTAAAATGGGTATAAGATTTTAGGGTCAGACCTTGTTATATAGACTATCAAGTCAAAAGTATGTTGAGCAATCTTACCACAAAAATGTAAAGTGGAGAAGATTGACTTGTGAAATGATGACAATGAATAAATTGCCAAAATATGCAAAGTATAACAGATCGGTTTACTTAATGCAGATACAGTAGTTCCAAAGATGCTTGCAATTGTTTCATTTATTCATTTACTATAACCTTTGAAAATATTACATTTTTCCCCTCAGTTTATTTTCACTGCTTTAAGTTACGCTGCTTTATTATGCTATGAAATATCACAATCCACTCATTTTCAGAGGATTAGGATGATAATGAAAACTCATGATTAACTTCCTGATGAAAAGTTCTATAATATTATAGAATAGAATCTTACAGAATAGAATATTTTCCCTTCTGCTGCGTCATTCTTCATGCAGCTGTACCGATCTTACTTTCCTTACCTGCCACCTAGCCATATCTACAAATACCCTTATGTTTGCCCATTCCCTTTACTTCTTAAGGTATTTCTTCAGCGTTCTTCTGCTTTTCTGCTGTTCAGAACCAAATGTAGATATTATCACATCTAATTATATAGGAATGAATATCACCTCACTGTCGCAGCCAAATAAATCCTGTCTTTTCTTATCACAGCTCAAAGTTCAGGTCTTATATGGACGTTAAGTTCTATATTGTATCATAAATTTTTCTTTCACTAGGAATATTTTTGTTGACTTGCATTTTCCCAGATTAGCTCCACCACTTCTATACTACCAACAAATTGTTAAATTTCCTAGATCTCATTGTATAACTCCCTAGTGCTCCAGGTTGTTTGCCAGTAAAAGCATCTAATTTTCTTACTGCTTCAGTAAGAAAACTACTGCCCAGAACACTACTAATTTCAGTGACTGCACAGTAATAAATAAACTTTCATCAACATTGTAGATTTATAGGTTGCATCAGCTTGTAGATAGCACCAATAAACCTCAATCACATGAGATTTCTAGTTTGTAAATCATTTCTCTCTCTCTTGTTTCTGCTTTTTGTAATACTTGGAGAAGTACGTGATGGTGTCCTGCACTGTTAACACACTGACAATCAGCAATGCAATTACAAGTCTTACATTTAAATTAGCACAATGAAAACACCTAGATTGTAAAATATGTGGTCTTGCTGTCCAGCTCACTGGCTCCCACTGCAACTAATTTCCTCCCCAGAAATGGGGGAGTGTGGGGCTGGGGGAAGGGGTTGGAAAAGTCGGTGTTAAATGAACAAATTATTTCAAATAATACGAAAAAAACCACAAACAAACAACAAAACCACACAAATCCCAAAGCTTTTTTTCTGCTACCTGTCTGAATCCATTTTGAGTAAGCTGGAAGGAGCTAACTGGCTGGAGTGCAGCCACTGAGTGCCTGAGCCCCTGTAAAGCCTATTCCCACCAGCAAAGGTTTCTAAGGAGATGTTTGTTCCACTTTTGACAGTCGTTTTATTTTAGCTGAAACCCCTAGTAACCTCTGAAAGTTGTATTTAATCTGGATGAAGGCATATTTTAATGTGGAGGTATTTTCTTTTTAGCTGGCAGCCATATAATTGTGTCTTGCTATGAAGATTTTTGTACGGTAAAGTTATTTCAATCTCTTAAGAAACCTCAAGATGTATTTATTAAAGGGTATCTATCTTTCATCTTCATTGAATTTCACTCTGCTTCAGTATGATAATTGGGTGTCAACTTTCCTGTTGTATTTTTTGGTTGAAATGCAGCTTGCCTCCTGGATTAGATAGCAGCTACTGATACCAGAGCACCGTCTCCTGCTTCATCAACAGCACTTCACTCCTGAGGCACACTGATGGAAGAGATAAAGTACTGCTCTGAGCCCAACCAAATAAACTCTGCAGCAACTATTACCTTGTCCCCCCAGGAAACGGCAACGAGCCTGGCAGAGAGATGGCTCGGAAAGGCTGTGACACCCCTGTTGTGGAGAGGGATGCTCTCCATTGAGGGGACACTGCTGTGCAGCCCTGGGGTCTGGGGTGCATGGGAGGCCAACAGGACTGATTGCTTATAAAGGGTCTGTCTGGCCCCTGAATCTTCTGCTACCTTTTCTTCTGTTTTCTGCATTGGTGCTTCCATATCTGAGCAGGGAAAATGATCTTAAAACTCTTTTCCCAGGGTTAGACTTTGATTGCCTGAAGAATACAACTGGGCCTCTCTTTCTCTGTAGGTTACATTTCTACAAACCACTAATACTAGTTCAGCAAGCAGTAGAAGTAACTAAAATCCAAATCTTGATCTTTTTCTTTACCTCTCCTCCCCTCCTCATTGCCCCCACTGCAAAAAAACCCCATATTCAGACATTTCTGTTTCTACGTTCCAGATGTGAACAACTGGATTAAATTCTATGGTGAGCTTTTAATAAATCATAACAAGTCAATGGGTCACGGTCTTCACAGCATAAAGAAAAAAAATGCTAAAGCCTTATTTCTGAGACCAAGCAACATGGCTGCAGCAGCTGCAAGGTCACAGAGACTGAAACAGAACCATGAAAAAGAAACCACAGCCACAAGAACGACAGCAGAAATGACTCGTAATTTTTTTCCATCATAGAGACTGGAGAACTGCATTCCTTTCTGTAAGCAAAGCTGGCTCGATTGCTATACCACCTAAATTGTTTCCCCTGTTTGGGACTGAAAAGGCTTTCCCACCTCCGCAAAAAGTTTTTGATATTTGAATCAAGATCATTGAGGAGATTCAACAGAGCAAATAATGCTTTCTGAAACTTGTGAAGGTTATTTATTGTGACAGTTATTCATTTTGAAAATAAAAGTGCCTTGGATGAAAGAACAACATAGACAACACTGCAGATGTTACCCAGAAATATCAAAACCTGTTTTCCCTCACCAGCTTGGATTCTTTCTGCCAGTTCTGCAAAAGGTAGCAAGATGAAAAGAGACGAGCCAAGCCTATACACTCAGCAGGAAAAGTCTGATCTTTCTCCCCCTACCTCTTTTCAAGAGGTTAAATAAAGCTAAGGCATGAGCAGCAGTCTTAAGGTCCAGAGTAAAGCTGCACAAACACCACAAAAAGCTTTGTGAAAAGGTATTTGAAGCAGAAGCATGAGCTCTCTTAGCATTTATGACTTCGGCTTTCTGTGAACAGTCTTAATAATAAAATTGCTGATTTTGTTAATACAGACACGTTTGAAAAACACTAGATCTCTTTACATGACTAAGTAAAAATAATGCCATGTATTTTAGGTAAACTATCATATATGATCAAGTCTAAATGCAATTTTTTTCAAGTAAAAATTAGTTGATTTACTAAAATCTAAGTAGCAATGTGTTCAATTATTCTGCTTTTTGTACAGGCTCTGGGACTTAAAAACAAGGAAAAAAATTCCTAAATGCTTTTATTGTACTGTACTGAATAAAGGTAAGAAATGCAGAAAGCATCAGTAAGTAGCTGGGGTTTTTTTTTAATTATTTTGTTCCTTAAGGAACTATTTTTAAATTCATATGAAAATATAAAGGAATACAAAGGTACCAAAAGTGATATTTTCTAATAAGATACTAAATTTAACTGGAAGAACAAATCACATTGGCTTAGAGTAACGTTTTGCTGTATGTAAACTTGCATTCGATGCACAAAGAAACAAACGTTTCTTGAATGTACAAGTATACTTGCTGTTTCTGCAGTGAAATTCTGTAATTACATACACCTAGTATGTTTATTGTTACCAGCGTTAAGACTTTAATGTAAAAAATTTACACTTCCCATCAGTAATTAATCCTGTTTAGAGGAAGATATATAATAGCAACACTATTTCATACTAAGCACTTAAATTTTTATGAAGGCTGCAGGGAGAAATAGTTAAAACTATAATCACTTTAACTTATTCTTTCAATGAAGCTTTTCCTTTAGAGATTTGCTGCTTGGAGTGCCTTAGCACTTTGCCTTAGCACTTAGCACTTAGCACTCTGGCATGTCCACCCCACAAGCGCAGGGGTGGCTGTGATGGCCCCACACAAAGTCAGCTCTGGTGAGTGGGGGGAGAGACAGGAGCAGGCGGTATGCGAGCAAGCAGAGCCTGACAGCAGCACAACCATGCTTTGGGAAAGGGCAAGGGAAAAGCCCATCCCACCACGCTGAAGGCCCGGCTAGGCCAGCATGGTGCAACTGCGGGGAACTTGTGCAGAACCCAGAAGAACTGGGTGGATAAACTGAGTCCAAGTCCTTGCTAGGCTCTTTATCACTGCACAAGACTTTCTTTCTGCTTCTAGCTACCATGTCTTATTAAATATCAACACAGAGGTGGAGAGCTGGCAAAACTCTGGCTTTACTAACCAGAGAGTGGTCATTGGGCATCAGTATCCATTTGAGGAAACAGTTCTTCTCTGTAAAGGTAGCAAATAGCAGCTTTACTGTGTAAATTTTGTCCTTGGTGATTGATCCTGCATTTAAAATGCCGAAGGCTTTCTTATTATTTCTCTAGGAGACAGAAATCATCTACTGAGCTTTTAAATTCTTAAATCGTAATTCAAGTTTTAAGCTAGTTAGCCATACCTCAGGCCAGATCTGTACATGGGTCACAATTCACCGTCAGCAGCCAGACTCACTGGTATTTATGACTCTGTCATAATCTAAGGAGTCATTATCACATTTTAAAAATTGCATTTCTAAAATACAGCATACCTAGTCATTCTGCTATATGCTTAACCCCATTAAAATGCTCACTGCTCAGAAATCTTTGATCAGGGAGAACTGGCAACAGCCGGTTTACAGAAAATCAATACCAATGCTACTAAATGAAGATGATTCACTGTCCACAACAGTTTTATTTTCAGAAGTGTTTGATTCTTGATTCACCAACTTGTTCTTACTATGCATCATTCATGCTTAAATATTGAGATGTTGAAAGTTCTCCAGGAAACAAGTGGCATGTGGCAATGTGATAGGCTTGCTGAGCCTCAAGCCTAAGACTGATTCACATTTTCATGGTAACAAATGAGAATTGCATGTATTTGCTGGCAGGTAATTTAAGTGGCGACAGACAGCTATGGGGCAAAGTGGAGCATCCTATTGCAAAGGATCGCATACAGCTCTTCTGGCATAAAAGTTTAGTCTTTAATCTTCTCTGGATAAATCTGCCTTATTTTTCAAAAAACTCAGCCAAGCAATATGATAATGAGATGCAAAAGGATCCCCTTTTTAATTGTAAGAGTTGTACAGTGTTATGCTTTTTGGATTTACTACTCAAAATAAGAAGGAAACCTGAGTATGATCCAATGGTGTCAATGCTAGAGCAACAATTTCAGTGCTTAGCCCATTGTTCAGTGAAACTGGAGGAAAAAGACACTTAATAATTCTTTAATTCTTAATGGAAATTGAACTGAGATTTAGAGAAAAATATCCCCCATGCAGAAAGTCCCAAATAATATCAAGAGCATGAGAAAAAAGAATCCTTTACTGGCAGAAAGCTTGCTTGTGACAAACAATCACTACTCACAGAACATCATTTAGAGATTTTTGAACAATTGGCTTTGATTTAAAACTATGCTTAAATGTCAATTATGTGTGAGATATATAGGTTAGTGGTTTACCCTCTGGCAAGAATTTGAAGTCTTAAAAGATGGGAATTCAATCTGTAAAAGTAACATCTATAGTTATGTGTAAGGGTAACAGCCAGTCTTCCATCATCAGCTTTCTCAACCTTCAATTTTAGCAAGGTGTATTCTGAGAAGGATACGACCACGCAGAAAATGATACTGGCCTGCCATTGTGATTTACTTTCTAAATTTGTGAATTATCTTCCAAAGACTATATTTCAGGAGTGCCTTTACAACTAATACGTCACTTGGGATTGAATTCAGGTGTAGCGCTAGCAAGCAAATACCACAGGCATTGGTTCAAGCATAAGTTTAGGGTCAAATTTCAATTTGATGTGGATGCTAATCTTTAAATCAACCTCATGCAAAGTCACTGGGAGAGCAGGAAAAGGTTTATTAGTTCACTGCAAGAAATCAGTATTACTCTGGTCTTGTTTCCATATCAATACTTTGTTTTGCTAACTGGCATGCTCTTGAATCACATGCTAAAAAGCTTTTCTTTACATTTATGCTTTTCCCTTTCTGCATTAACTTTTCACCTGCTTTCTGCATATGACAGTAGTAGAGTTATGCAAAAATGTTTTTTCATTTTAGTATTTTTATTAAGAGAACAGAAAAATGTCATGTGGGATTGTGAACGTTTGTGGTTAGGCTCTGGCACATGTTTTAAGATGTTAGACCAAAGAACTTATAGCAAGGTCATTAAAGGAACTAACAATTTTAAAGCAACTTGCTTCCATAGGTTTGATGCAGGAAAACTTTATGACAATGTTAGAAAGTTAACCTTTCTTGACTCTCTTCATCTTCAGAGGTTCTGACTGCAGACCAATGAAGATCAAACTTACATTAAGCAGACCAGCAGCAAGGTATAGTTTGAACCAGTGGCACAAAGAGAGGCTACTCTTCTTTGCAGCTCTATGAGGAGTCAACTGGAATCTTTCTTTTGACTCATGATTGCTCTGACAGTTAGTCTACTTATCAATTTCTTGACAAAACTCTTCAAGACTAACAATACATTAAACCTTTATCAAGTGCTTAGCATCCAGAAACTCACCAGCTGAGATAACGTCGAGCAAGTATTTGGTGACCCTTTAATTTTCTTTCCTATGTAAATAATTATTTTTACAGACTTTCTTACAACTCAAACATACATACCCATGTCTTGAGGTACTGCAGTCTGAACTGGAGTTCTGTAACTAATAGTGTTGCTATTCAGTGCTTAAGCTGAAGTCGTGGTTCATCAAAGTCTAAGCTCTAATGACAAGATCCTCAAGTTGAGTACAGACTAGTTGATAAGAATCAAATTTCAGATTTATTTCAAGAGCATTAATCTCAGATTTGTCTTTCTTCATAAGGTGACACACCAGTTTGTTGTAGGGGAGAAGAGACTTGATTGTACCCATCTTAAACAAAAAACCTTCTTTCCGGAAACAAAATGGTGTCTAACAGCTACTGTTAAAGGCAAGCACATGCCTTAAAGCAATATAAAAAATGTCAGAAAAAACTTGAGTTTCCTCTAGAGTTAATTTGCTTTAAAAAAAATTGCTGTCATGGTTGCCTTGGATTTAGAGTTTATACACTACCAACGTAACTACCACCAGTAGACATATGAATGTCAAGTGGAATGAAAAGATCTTTTAATAAGAATATTTTGGATCAGTCCTTTTCTTCAGGCAAAGTTATTCTGCTCACTGTTAGCTTTCCAGCAAGAGCAAAATGTCCTTCTTGCTTTAACCTTTGGCTGTCAGCTATTTTCCCTGTACTCAATAGACAGCTGGATTGCAGTGCTGAAGAAAGGGAAGGAAAGGATTCATTGGCAACAACTTTAATTTATCAGAACAGTAAGAACTCCCCTAGGGTGAAATGGAAGGTAGCCATCAGCACCAAGCTAAACAATAAACTATCAGCTAGATCTGCAACTTCACTTTAGCATCAAGTACAGAGGAGATGGGTTGTACTTCCTATCAACAGTTATCCAGAAGAAAAGAAGGAAAAATGACAAGCATATGTCTTAGCAAACTCAATATGATCGCAGTCCTACAAAGTAGGTGGAAAGCTGAAACTGGGAGAACTTCACGAGTGAGAAAATTCAGACACTGCTTCTATTCCAGCTTTTCCAGCTCTTTTCTTCCAGCTCTCCAGTTATATTTCCTTTTCTTTTCCTTACTTTTTGTTCATTGCCAGTTTTTTGGTTGCTAGTCAGAAGTAGTTTCTTTTTCCTTTTTTTAACAAAATAATAAGAAAAAAGGTTGAGCAGAAAAGTATTTCAACAAATTATACAGAGCTTTAGTCATTTACAGGCTGATGGTCCAATAGGTATAGGTAGTCTTCCTTCAGGTGTCCATCCTTTCATTTTCATGCATCCTTGCTAGAAACTACCAACTCCAGTAAATAATAAATAAATGCACTTGCCATCAGGAAGAATAAATGGAATTATCTCGAACTATGGAAACTGCAGAACGAATAAGTAAAAAGCAACACTATGTAAATATTTTGTGTCAATTTTATAATCTATAATAAGATGCTAAGCTTTGGAAACTTTAAAAAAATGGAAGGAAGGAGAAGTGCTGTGGGAAATATGATATATTTTGCTATTGAGAAGCAGTTAGCTTACTAAGTAAATTTATGTTCTTTAGGAGAAAGTATACAGATACACTTGGCAGAAACAGAATTCTTCATAAATCCAAACACTGGACAAAATTTAGATCCAAACTTGAAAATCTCAAATATGATAATTTTAAACTTGATTCATTACAGAGGTAGAATCTTCTGTTCTTTGGACCTCTATGCATCTCAGCAATTTTCTAGGATATCCACCCCAGGCAAGGGAAAAGGGAAGGACTAATGTCTTCACCTCCCTGTCTATATCCCAATTTCACTGTAAAGTTCATGCAGTTTCCAATTTATTCTTGGGACTAAAACACCACCAATGCTTTTTATTTCTCCCACTCTATCTCTTTCTCATTGCCCTTTTAACCTTGCTAATAGGGTATAATTACCCAGGTGAATTCTAATCTTGTAAAACATAGCCATGGTCTGGTTGCAAACCAAAAGCAATGCTAGATAAGTGGAAATGAAACATTTTCCACCCACTAACTGATAAAGAATAATGGCTCTTTGCTTATATGGTAGTTAATCATCTGATTTACAACCCCCACAAACAATCTTGTTAGGGGATTTTTGTTGGTTGGGGTTTTTTTATTATTTGCTGCTATTCTTTTGCTCTCCCAATCTATATACCTAGCACTTAAGAACAAATGGTAAAATGAGAGCAAAGAGCTTCATGTAGAATGTCTTTTCTATGCCTATTCCTCCTGCCAAGAGCATTAAAAACACAAAACAGAACATCTACAAAAATCTTCTTCTTATTTAAAAAAATATATGGAATGATGTTAGCTGAAAATTGGCCAGAATAAATACTTGATCCTGTGACTATGTTTTCTGTTCATAACATGCAAACTAAATAAAAATTTGAAAATAATCCTTTAGTTGATAACATACAAATAATAAAACTCAGCTCCTATTAAAAAATTACCATATACTTTGGTGGGAAAAGTTTCTGATTCTTAACAAGGAACAATCCATTTTTGTATTTTTTATATAAGTATCTGGTGAGTTTCACTCTGAAAGCTGTTCTGAAAAAGTTAGATTTAAG
Organism: Ciconia boyciana; assembly: GCF_034638445.1. Lineage (NCBI taxonomy): Eukaryota > Metazoa > Chordata > Aves > Ciconiiformes > Ciconiidae > Ciconia > Ciconia boyciana. The sequence goes on from NC_132938.1 coordinate 44,955,011, forward strand.
GAACTTCCGTCATCCTCCAGTGCAGGCAGTATCATTAGCAAAAGCTGCAGGTGAATACCATTATGCACATTCAGATGGACTCACTATACAATCAGAAAAAATACAAAAAGAGTAGGAAAAAAACCTGCATGTTTAAAGATTCACATACACACACAAAATCACTTATCAATCAATACTGTTGTTTTTCAGCTATTTTCTAAATTCAGGATGCTGAGTTTGGGGGAAACATTCATTTTGGGGACAGGATAATAGCGTCACCCTCATATGAGAACTACAGTATCTCTGCCAGCCCCCGAGACTTTTCAACGTAATTCTGTAGCTTGGCATCAAAATATCAAGGCTTGCCTTCACATGGGATCTCAAAAAGTGTTTTGTAAGTACAGCATGTATCTCAACTTTTTACAGGCAAAAGTTTATAGATGTTATAAACAAGCAAATTCCAATTGTTTATAGCCTGCAGTCTTATGAATTTAATAATTTTTTTAAAACCATTTATGATCATCAGTAGACACAACCTCTTGAATTTTGACTGCTGTACAGATAGTTTCCTCCTAAATGGGAGAGGTCAGGCTGTCCTCAACTACAACGGCTACAGTTACCCCACAGACTTCTCAACTTCTCATCTGGAAATCAGGCTGCCTTCATTTCTGGTAGACCTTGAAGCAGTGTCTCCCTCAGTCCTTATTCTGAGGTATGAAGCACTGTCAGAAATACCATCTTAAGCACTGCCCCATGACAGCCATGGCCCTTCCCATGACTGCCCATTTCTTTCCACTGCTGTACAGTGGTTAACTGCAACTCTGTTGTGCCAATGAGCCAGGTCTGGGACTGCACTATGAACCAAATGAGTAACCTGAAAACAGAATTTATTAAATAATGCCTATTAAATCCTGTTTATGTTTTTTCACCCTGAGGTGTTGCACTGCACAACTCTACATGCAATTGTGTTGGCACTGCTGAAGAAGTAGCAACGCAGTGAAGGCTGGGGATAGTGATGAGGTAACAGATATTGCCTAAGCTAGTATTGCATCTAATACTTCTGATCACCAAAATGTGTGTGATGACCTCTCTGGAGAAATAAGTGGATAGATAAGTACCGGAAGGGCAGAAGATGAAGTAAAATCTGTGAGGATGAGGATATAAAGGCAAGGACATTTGCATAGAAAAGATAGGAGAGGAGGGGAGAAAGAAATGAGAGACACAAGATTAAATCCTTCCTCCTTTTGTGGAAGAGCACATCCCTTAGTACACGTGTGTGTCATCCTAATACATAAGAAGTCATAATAGTATCAATAGATTTACAGAATTAAAGTGAGACATATGCTTAAGAACCCTCTTGAAATAAAGTCATAGTTAGCACCTATATTTAGAAAACGCAACATAATGCTGCACTGCTTTTTCTTCCTAAACTACTTCCTAACTAAATTACACATGAATTTTTACATTAAATGTGTTTGCTTCTTATAGAATCAATGCTTGAAGCTACAATATAAAAATCACAGTTCTTGTTTTGAGGAGCACTTTTCTTAGAAAAAGCAGGAGACACAAAGCATGCACCAGTTTTTCTGTGATAAAGGTAGATTCCTCCATTAGCCTTTTCTTTGTGCTGTAATGTATTATTAAACACTTAAAGGTATTGCTGATGGAATGTACTACAATAATAGCATGGCTGGAAAAAAGTTCTACTTCTTTTTCAGGATAATTTATTCCATATTGGGCCAACTGGAAAGCTTTTCAAAGACTGTCAGCACCATTAGCTCTTTTCTGTTGAGGCAAAAGCAAGAGTATTGGATGTGTATTGATTTGATGTTATTCTGAGACTGTACAAGATTTGGAAGCTGGAGAGAATTAGATATGTGGGTGTACCAGAAAAAAAAAAAAAAAAAAAAAAAAACAAACAGAAAACTTATCCAGGCTCTGAAAGCAATTTGATCTGGGATTTCTTATCAGCACTTTGATTTCATTCTTCATATTTTTTATATATCTAGATGAAAAGTCCATTGACAGTCAAAAAAAAAAAAACCCACCCAAATGAATGAGAACCTAATATCATTTACGTTTGATTCATATTTATTTGATATGTGGTCTTTTGTATATTTAGAGGTCATAGGTTTACCTCACAGAGGTAATCAGTGTTACAATTTACTTGCAAAGAATAATCTTGAAGGCTTTCTCCAATATAGATTTGGGCTGTGGTTGCCTCATACACATTATCATTCTGAAGTGGTTAATTACTAATATGTCTAAGCTCAGTCAACAGCCTGTTGTGGGCCACATGCATTAATCTTATCTAGATGTGGGCCACATGCATTAATCTCATCTAGATGTATATACGAAGTGACAGTCTATAGGTGACCAATTACAAGTCTCAGAGGATGGAGACCCTTTGCATTGAAATATACACATTTTATAAAGAAATTATACTGTTGAATAATAATACCTTGAGGAGTTTACTCTTAACCTGAATTATTTTGTGGATCTATTTTATAACATATCCACACAAACAGCTGTCACCATAACTTTCACTTCATTACCTGTCTGAATAAAATTTTTAAACTGTATTGTTTAGCATGTATGAAGTGGTAACATATTTTATCTGTATTTTATCTTATAGTGGATTACCATAATTTCCAAGCAAGTAGTTAGCATCAAGATATTCCTCACCCAGGATGGAGTGAGTCTACAAAGGTAGGTTTCCAAATACCTTGAGATGTTCCCTGCTCCGCAGAATATTCTTTTTCTGCCAGGATAGAAGCAGTACAGACCTGTTCGAGTCAAGGTGTTTCCAAGACAGGAAATGGAGAAATATAACAGGAGAAGCATGTCTAATTTCCCAAAATCTCAAGAGAGTTTGCAGTAGACTAGATCCTTATTTAGAGAAATAACTCTGATTCATGTGGCTATTGATACCATGTCAGGAAAAAAAAAATATTATAATACATATTCATCAGTAGTTCTATCACAATTTTATCTTTGAAAAGTGACATCAGTGTCATCACATGCTTTTATTTGATCACTAGTGCAGAATCTGGCCCATAGTAGGAAGATAAAATTTTCTTATTGTCAGTCAAATGAGCTGTCAGGAAATTCTCAGCCCTATCATAAATGACATCTTGATTTGTTCACCTTTAAAGTTAAGCAAGTAGTTCAGAGTTTTGGTAGATGAAAGACAGCATGCTCAGCATTTTACATTAAGGACCTAGCATGCAAGAGAGAAATTAAAAATTAAGCCTGAAATAGGAACATGAATTTCACAAAGACATTTGTGGTATATTTTTCCCAAACATCAGGGATATCAGATTTTGAAAACTAGTCAAAACTAGATGTTTATGATTGCTCTGTTTATTTAACTTTCAGGAGCGCTTACTAAATATATCCTATAGAGTTTAATTTACTTCTTTACTCATTTTCTTCAAGAGTCGGCTTTCTTTTTTAAGTCAAATGTAACTTTTCTGTCCATTTTACAGTAAATGGCTTTGACTGCTGCCATGCAAATCAATAAAGAAATTCATACATATATTGTTAGATAGATAGGCTTCAAAACTGTCAGACAATATTGTGCAGCTTTTCCCGATATAAGCATTTTGCTGAAACACTCAGAAAGGAAAGCTCTGCATCTTTCATGCCACTTCCCTGAGGGTTTTAGACTTAAAGACTGCGTAAGTGAGAAAGCTGTAGCTGGATAATAACCGTGCAGGGTGAAATTTTCTAACCTGATTGCCCATTAAACCTTCATATTAATCTGTTTTACATGTCTCAACCACTATAGGCATGAGACAAGGTGTGAGCCAAAGCCCACTGACCTCAATAGGTGCATTTCATTCACTGAAATGGTTTTGGATAAGACTCAGAACAAGCACTTAATTCACTCTTTTACTGATGTTACAGGTTCAAACGTAGAAAGCCAAATTAGATTGCCAGTTTTGAAAAGATGGTCCTGTAGGACTATAGTTCTAATTTACTTTTTTCAAATAGGCATTTGTTAAGCACCTATTTTATACTGTAAGCTTATATTTCCATAGTTAACAAGCACAGACCTATGTGAGATTACTACCTATACAATGTCAGACATGCACATGGGACCTGAAACACAAACATAAGGATAATGGAGTATGGACTTACTGACATCAAAGGGAGCTGTGTCATTGATGTAAACAATTCCACCACGGTTCCTACTTTTAATCTAAAGTTAGTCCAGAAGCATAACAAAACAATGAGAAAGCATGCCATTGGGCACCAGTGGTAAGGAAACAGAAGGACAATTCTTTGGGATAAACTTGCTGCAGAAAATAGTACTGTTTTAAATCCCACTACAAATCCACAGCTATTTTTATTAACTACTAAATTTAAAAGCTTACTGATGGATCAGATCCATGTGATAAAATATGCATTGATAGCATTATACTTTGGTATCACAATCTTAAACAGCATGCTGTAATAAACAAGATATTTTGAAAATATAATCCAGTTCGATTATTCATATAACTTATAGTATGTAAACATGCTGAGGATTTTTTTATATATTGCCTCAGAATTTAAACTACAATCAATGGAATCTATTTTATACATTCAGTACTGTGTGATTTGGGCCCCTGGTACTTTGATAAAATTGCACTCAATCAGATATATCTTCTCCCTCAATAAAAAAGAACACTTAGATAAATCTGTTTATAGAAAGTATGTCAACATCAGCCAGTGCCATTGCAAAAACCAGAAACCTGTGAGTACTTTGGTCTTCCAAATGGTTCTTCCCTAAAGCAAGTGGACCTACATATATTTAATAAATTATTTGCTTCATCACACTGCCAATAATAATGTATTCCCATGTACAGATATAGGCTATTACACTTATGTTATAAAATGCTCCAACTTTTCATCCTAACCAAAGATGTATTAAAAAAATAAGTGAAACAATGATTTATTAAAATACTATTGCTAAATTTTTAGATAAATCCCAATGAGGAGTCAGGTAGATATTTGGTAGAACTAAATACCAGTGAGAAATAGAAAGGAAACTCCCTATGAGTGGGAAACTGGATGGGTGTCAATATCTGTGCATGAGCTGGCAAGCTGTCTTGAACAACTGAACGAATTTCAGTAGTTCTCCTGGCAGTTCGGTAAACAATTAAACAATAATTAGCTACCCATATCTGAAAAAAGAAAATAATGTATTTTTCAAAGTTAAAGGTCACATGGATGAGTTGATGGCTTTCTGACAGCAGATTACTAGCAGCCAACAAAACTAATTCCTGGTATATGCTTAAAGGCAGTTTCATCATGTTTATTCATCTTGTAAACTTAAAAAAAAACCTCAAAGCAAGAAATAATTTTGTACTTGGGGGAGGGCATTTGTCTGGCCACTTATGAGCAAATGAAGTCATTATGCAAATGCACAATCACATGTTTGGCACAAGATACTGAAGTAGAAATACTCATTTCATTAGCTTATTACGTTGTGCAATTTGTTTTCCAATGCATGCTTCCGCTTATTATTAATAATAAATAACTCAAAAGTTCTGTTTTGTGAAAGTCTCACAGCTGGCCCTTCATAATCTAAAATGCCAATAGCTATCAAGTACTGCAGATACGCCTTAGTGAGAACATTCCAACTCTTTTGGTCATACTGTAATTTTCGTTTGAGAAATATGGTTTTAATAGGGTTTTACTAGGGAAAATTTTGAGTGGTAATGCTTAAATTTTAAACTCAGACTTCAAATTACAAAGTGAATGTGGGAAAATAGGTGGAATCTGTGCTGCTAAACGCTCCCCATAAAGTTCACACCCTTGAGAATATTTCTAGTACCACAAAAATATTCTCACAAGTGAAATAATGTTTCTTTGTTCCATGTTGATCAAAAGCCTCCAAGAGAGCCGTTTTTATAGATGAAGGGGGAAAAAAAAAATCTTTGAAAGAGAAAAACATCAGCCAGTTCATAAATCAAACGACATTGTAGCATTACAGAGAGGAAGAGTCACCCTAATTGCTAGCATATTACAGAAAAGGAGATAGAGGTCTTCTAAAGGTTGCATGGGCCCATCTTTACATTTTCTTGTATCTTGTCAAACAAACTTCACACGTGCCTATTTTCAGCTCCTCAGAACACTCTCCATGTCCAAAATCTCAGTGAGCAGCAGGACTGAAATATAAAGCTATCTTTTTGCTCTGGAATCTTTTATTCTGATCATAAAATCTTAAAACATAAAGCTAGAAGGGAAATAAAAAGTTCATTCATTAAGCTTTCTACCTCCACCAAGCAGGATCAAACCGCATGTCAGCTATTCCTGACAGATATTTGTCTAACTTCACTGTTAAAGTCCTTATTAATGAAACCGTTTTGCAAGAATCTACCCCAATACTCATTTAACCTTATGATGAGCCGTCACATTTTGCTAAAATCTAACAGAAACCTTTTATGCTGCTGTTAATTTATTGCTTCTTGCTTTATCCACAGCAGACAGCTTTAGGAGAAGCATTTTACGTAACTGAAGACTTACCATGCTTCCTTCTTGTCTCCTCTAGATTAACAAAGGTTTAATCAGCCCAGTCCTTTCCCAGTTTCATCGGTTCTGATCATTTTGGCTGCTCACCCAATGACCATCTCCAAGAGCCCATCCCTTCAGAAAGAGTCTTGCCCCAAGGCTGACACTGCAAACCAGCTCCAAGGCTCTCACATCTCTGAGCGGAAGCTATTGCACACCCTGTCACACCTACAGCACTCCCCGCTGATAGATTTTAGTATGACACTAGCTGTGAGCTAGGCTCCTTTGTGATCAGTATCAGCCAAACTGAACTCTTGCGAAAGAAAGACAGTGGTCCTGTCCTGTGCCCTAGGGCAGAGATGAAATACCATGATGGCCTGAATGCTAATGTTTGTCTCAAGGTCCAACCCCTGCTTGAAAGCGCTTGCTGACTCTCCCAGGAGGATGCCATCTCCAGAGATAATAAGAACACCCTCTAAGCTACTATCCAGCTAGCTAATTAAAAGAGTTGATGGTGGACCACAGAAAATTGCTGAGTATAGTCTTTGAGTCTGAATTAATCTTCTGATGATTCATCTTACATCTAGACTGTATCATCTCCTTTGCTTATGAAAATACCCACAGCTCTACTAATGTAACAATGTTTAGAATAGAATAGGACTAGGACTAGGACTAGAATAGAATAGAATAGAATAGAATAGAATAGACTATTTTAGTTGGAAGATACCTACAACGACCACCTAGTCCAACTGCCTGACCAATTCAGGGCTGACCAAAAGTTAAAGCATGTTGTCAAGGGCATTGTCCAAATGACTCTTAAACACTGACAGGCTTGAGGCATCAACCACCTCTCTAGGAAGCCTGTGCCAGTGTTTGACCACCTTCTCGGTAAAGAAATGCTTCCTACTGTCCAGTCTAAACCTCCCCTGGTGCAGCTTTGAACCATTCCCATGCATCCTATCACTGGATACCAGGGAGAAGAGATCAGCACCTCCCTCTCCACGTCCCCTCCTCAGGAAGCTGTAGAGAGCAATGAGGCTGCCCCTCAGCCTCCTTTTCTCCAAACTAGACAAGCCCTGAGTCCTCAGCCGCTCCTCATAGGACATTCCTTCCAGCGCTTTCACCAGCTTTGTTGCCCTCCTCTGGATACATTCAAGGACCTTCACATCCTTCTTAAGTTGTGGGGCCCAGAACTGCACACAGCACTCAAGGTGAGGCTGCACCAACGCTGAATACAGCGGGATAATCACCTCATTTGACTGGCTGGTTGTGCTGTGTTTGATGCACCCCAGGATGGGGTTTGCCCTCTTGGCTGCCAGGGCATGCTGCTGACTCATATTGAGCCTGCGGTCGACCAGCACCCCCAGATCCCTTTCTGCAGGGCTGCTCTCCAGCCACTCCTCTCCCCATTTATACTTGTGTCTGGCGTTACTCCATCCTAGGTGTAGGATCCGGCATTTGGACTTGTTAAATTTCATCCCATTGATCATAGCCCAATGCTCCAACCTACCTAGATACCTCTGCAAGGCATCTTGTCCCTCAAGAGAGTCGACAGCACCTCCCAGTTTGGTATTTAATACCTTTTCTCTATTGACAAAAGAGATTAGCCAGTCCTGGGTGGAAATTAAATAGATTTAATATATTTTTAACAGGCCTGTGTTGATAACTTATCTCCTTTTATTACTCTCCTTTTTTAAAGTACTTACAAATACTTGGCTTGATTTTTAGTTCCAGTATTTTTCCATGCATTGAAGCAAAGCTGACTCATCAATAATAATTCCTTTTCAGTCCCTTTAAAGATAGACACTAACTTTATCATTTTGTGCCCTTCTGGAGTAATATCCAATGTCCCTGATGTCAAAAAAATCTATTCAGTTTTTCTGCTAGGCAAGCTGCAAGTACTAACGAACTCTCTGCTTGATCCTGTTAGATCATGTAAAATAAATAAATTATTTAATTTTTCAGAATTAGATCAGAATTAGATATATGGGCATAATTCTATATATTCTACATAGCTACACATAACATTAATAAATTATTTTAAAATAGAGGTTAAAAGATAAAAAATTATATTTTAAAATAGAGGTTAAAAGAGTATTGGAAAAGAGGGATAAATATGTAGGATAGAAGAATAAGAATAGGAGGGAAAAAAAGCTAAAAGTGACAGAAGAAAGAATCAAAAAGAAAACAGAAGGCGTAACCAAGTAGTAAATTCTATAAAAAGCCATTTAGGCAACCAACAACAGAACTAGTCTCAGTCACATTTTTACAACAGAAAAAAATATCAGCATAACGAAAAGGAAAGGGGAAAGGGGAAAGGGGAAAGGGGAAAGCGGAGGGGAGGGAAGGGGAGGGGAGAGGCGAGGCGAGGCGAGGCGAGGCAAGGCAAGGCAAGGCAAGGCAAGGCAAGGGAGAAAGCAGATGAGAGTAAGTAGAACAAACAAAGTATTATCAAATCTGGACTTAAAGTGGCTTTTAAAATGTAACCATATTCAAGATTTATTCTTTAGGGTAAAACTACTAAGAAAAATGTTCAAAACTGTATTTAAAATAATTTGAACAACTTCAAAAGTACTTAATTTTTCTTTTGCAGCTTCGGCTAATATGTTATTTCTCATTTGGATCACAAGAAGACAAATTCCCCACATTCGCACAGCTTCACCAAAACAGTGAAGAAGAAGAAAGAAACAGATTTAAGGATACCAAGGTCACTCTTCCTTACATTACTTGGCCACACACTGCTTCTGAATCCTTTACACCGAGCTGGCAGAAATATTCTGCTTAGCTTCTCATTAAGCAAAGGAATACTATTGGTTTACAAAGCCTTTTTCTACTGGAGAACCAAGCCTTATGTTTGTTCTTAATTTTTCCTTTGTTACAGCCATATTTAAAATATAGGGAATTCTTATCTAGAATGAAGGACGCTGTCCAATTTACACTTAACACATCATATGCAATAGAAAGTTGATATATACATGTATAAATAATTATGGATAGAAAACCCTGACTCTTTTACATATTCCAGGGATCAGATGTTGTAGCATCACCTTATACTCTTTCTGTGGAAAGCTTCCCTCAAATATCTGTGATCCCTATACATCCACAAATCATTACTAAAACATTTAGCTTACAACCTGCAATGTTTTTCAGGGTTTTTTTTTCACATCTCCCTGTGTTTCATGGAAATTTCCAGTAGTCCTAAAATAGTGTTTTGTACAGTCCCGCAATCATTGTACTTGGCAGATCTTTAATGACATTGCTGGTGGTGTTTTGAAGATCATCCAGTGACTTTTGCAGAGTGTCTCTGTATCACAGAGACAATGGGATAGAGGGTGGCACTGTACCATCCCCACGCCCTGATACGGCAGTACCAAGCAGAGCAGAGTCTTACGCCAGAGTCTTTTTATGTTAGTTTTACTTATTCTGATAAATAAACAAGAAAAGACAGAATCCAAAGCATGTGGAAAGGCAGCTCTTTAAAAGATCAGTTAAGGAAACATAAAACAATGATTGGAAAATAGAGATTATGAAGATAAACTGAAGTTCTCCCAGATCACATTTGCCAATCTGATAAAACAACATGGTTCCATCCCTGCCACCAATGAATGTGAAAGTACTGCCTGCAGAGCACAATTTATCTGCCTTGATGAGAAAACTGATCAGCAAGCACCCAGTAAAATTAAGAACACAAGTGAGATTTTTCAAGAAAGAAGTAAATAAGGCAATAGGGAGGATATGAAGTTGCTGACACTGAATTTTCACATCCAGCACTCCTTTTGCTTGAGCCAAAAGGCTATTTGCAGACAAATAATAAATGCATAAAGCCAAGTAATAAATGCATAAAGCCAAGTAATAAGTATCATGTCATGATGCTGTTACGTTGCTTTTTTGTGTGAAAAAAAAATCCTTTACAAATATTAATTACACTTGAGAAATCCTTTATGAAAAATTTATTTTTAAACAAAAATTAGAGAGGGAAGAAGAATATCACACAGAAGTGAAACAATACAAGGTCACACAGCAAGCCGGTGAAGTGACTGGTCGCTTAGTCAGTCCTCCTGCTCCTGAATTACGCAATAATTTCCCCAAGATACCTCAGAGCGATAGGAATAGGAGTATCACAGAGGAGAAAAAAATAAAAGGACACTTTCAGTCCTCAGTTCTGTGAGACGGGATGGTCGCTAATTACTACCAAGCTTCTCCATTCGGTATTGTGCAGAAGACTATAGCAATACTCATTTTCCAGGTTCTTCTATATTCACATTTCCCCTTCTCTATTTTCCATCTGTACCAGGGTAACTGTTCAGATTCAATACTGAGGAGTCAAGGCAGCGGGGAAAAATCTTCAGGGCTATCGCCAGAAGCTTTTCAGGTGGATGTTAATGTACTCAATACTTGGGAAACTACTTGCAAAACTGAATGTAATAGAGATAAGCTAAGAAAGAAACAGTGAAATTATTTTAACATACACTCTGAAAACGAATCAGTCACATTTACTAACAGAAGTTGAATTAGCGACTTTCTCGCATCTTCCTACTCATTAAGGTAAATGTATGATTTGATATTCTGAAAGTGCAATAGCTTGCTGATAAAATAGGGGAGTTATGACACTGGTCATCACGGAAGCAGTTTCCATAGCAGCAGTTGCCATGCCACTTGAACGCAGAGCACCAGCGCGGTTTGGGAAGAGCGCGTTGTGTGCTGCGCAGTACCGGCTTGCTCAAAGTTTGACGTCTCATTCTTCCGCGCTTGCAAAAAGGAAGATGCTTTGAGTGAATCAGGAGATGGGCACCAGCCTGCCAGACTAAATCCCAAGTAATTACGAAGAATAGAAAACTGCTCTAGGGTACGTGCTCGGTTATGTGAATACGTGATTCAGTGTACATACAGGATATCTATACATTGGCAAGTAGTACAGAAGACCTTTGGTGCTCTGTGGGTTTCGGGGTGCTTACACTGGATAAGCAATGCAGTCTAACTCATGTGCTCCTGAATACAAACCAAAACGCAGTGAAAGGAGAGGATCACCAGAAGATCACTTTGAAAGGATATTTTTGATTCAAACAAAAAGGATAATATAGACACACCGTTAGCCCCAGTTGAGATGGAGATCAAATCACATTAAAATCATGTGAAAGCTCCTTTACTAGCATATTGGAAACATTGTGAAGAAATCTCAAAACTCTACAGTGGCAACATTTCACAATCAATTTAAGGTAATAAAAACTGTGGTGACTTTGTGTGGTAAGCATACTGAGGCGAACAAATGCTTGAGGGCTGCCAGATGCACTTTCTACTCTAATTCTCCAATTTCAGATTCTCTTGAGCATTCAGTTAGGTGCCTAAGGGAGACAAATCATTTTGCTGCTACAAACTTTTGATGAAACTTTGTTCCTGTACTCCAGATTAACTAACAGAATACACGCCGTGTGATTACAAATCCTCTTACTGGAATTACTCACACCAGTTCCTCAAAACTTATTACTCCCACAGTCTGTGTCAAAGAGTTGGATGAAAATAGAACAACTTTTCTGTGTTCCTTTAAACATAATTGCTTGTTTTTTGAGGATCAGTGTAAACTTGGGTGTGTCTGAAAATTTAATTCTGGAGGAGGGAGGTCAAGATAGGAAAATAGAAACCAATTTCTCTTGCACACATATGCTGTGATATACAATCTGCGTCGGTTCCTTCACCAGAAGTGTTTCACTGCAGACAGACACTGTACAGCATTAAAAATGATATAATCATGCTAGTTATGGAAAATCACTAGAAGCTAACCATCTTTTAGAGTAGGTGGAGCCTCCTACATCTGAACTGCATTAAGTAGGATGAGACGGACCTCCACAATCTGCTCTCCAAGTCTAGTTCTTGGGAACTGTCTTCTATCCCCTTTTACAGGAGCTAAAAACTGATGGGCCAATTTCCCAGGTCAGATAAGCGGGGAAATAGTTCTCTGCTTCCATCAAGATGTTAACAAATGTATGTCTGTCCCATTTTTAAAAAAAAAAAAAACAACTAAACATCACATTTAGATTAGACAACATTGTAACGAACATTTATAGTATAGTTTATTAAACTGTTACGAGGACATAGCATGCTATTTATAAAGTGCCTGATCTGTACAAATACAGAGATTTGGCAGTCATCATGAGCAATCATTTCCCTTTTCTTCCCATTTCTGGCCCTGACACTTTGAGGTGCTGAATGCTCAGGCATCTTGTGGAAAGCTTGGACAAACTTTCACAATTAGATCTTTCCAGGATGAAACTGAATGGTAATTGCCAAGTAATCCTCCTAGCCATCCTCCTAAGCTACTATGAAGCTGCAACACTGCTCCACAGAGCCTATTTCGCCCCAGCAGCAGCACACCAGATTCCTCCTACCACGACTTACAGCGTATCTTTGGGCTTTGCCAATGTCTCCTGCCCACTTCACCCTGCTGATCTGAGAGCCTGGGCAACTAGGAACCCATCTCAACAACCAGACATCTAGAGTCCTCTTCTTCCTCTCTGCACAGTGGGAAGAAAAAGGTTGCGTTGCTCCACTGAATACCTCAATAACTGCTGAGGCAGGGCTTCAAATCCCTCCCACTGCAGGTAAGGAGAGGATATTTAAATGGACATAAATAAATAAATACATAAATCAACTCACTAATGCATTGCAGAAAACCTGCTGGTTACTTCGGGTTTCTTAAAGCTTACTTTTAAATTGAGTGGAAAGAGGGGGTTCCAGGCTTTATTATTCCCTGCCCCAGAAGCACCGGTGTGTGGAAATCAGCTTTCCTGTCAGAAAAGAAGAAAAAATCTGTGGACAAAGCAGACACCAGAAAAATATACTACACATAAAAATGTGTGATGTTTCCCATAATACCTAGGAAACTGAAAATGACAGTATCAAGTCAGATAGTGACTTCTATTTGTGAAGTAGCACCCTTTAATATCAAGGAGCAGAAGTGTCTGCTTTGAGGTGGGATTGAGGCAGGGAAGCAGAGTCTGTTGTACGAGGGGAAAAGTATCATCTTGGCTTCTTCAAAGGTCATCCTTACTGAGCTTTTTATCAACAGACAACTTTCTAAAAATAATGCAGCAAGCAGGATCACTATCAGAGAAAGGTAGAAAATAACCCTGACGTTAGTATATCCTGCTCAGAAAGTCATTCCTAGATGTGCTAAATTTATTGTGCCATTGGACACTGTGAGGTCTTTTAATTAAACAGTCAAACATTAAGAATGTGATAAATTGAATCTAAATGGGGCTTATATTTGCCACTTTTCATTCCGTATGGACAAATGCTTCTAGCTGCAGAAGAGTCAAAAATCTGTAATTATTAATAACTTGCTTAGCTTCACTGTTGAGGTTCCTGGGTTGTTTTGGTTTTTTTTCATTCCATTGACATTTTTTAAACAGAATCAAGTCAGACAATATGGAAAGAAAAATCTGAGACAAAGAGTAGCAAGCCTGCCTCTCAGGTACTGATATTTTCATAGCTACAACATATTTACAGATGACCCAACATTTTTGTTGTAAAAGCCTGATCTTTTGTAAGAAGGTACATAACTTCAGATTCTGCAGTTTAAGTTGGACTTTGCAATATGTGTATTAACAAATCCATCGTAGGCAGGCAACTACACAGACATGCTTGTGAGAATGGGAGACGAACCCGGACAAATCAGCTACCAAAACACAGGCAATTATGTGGACTATAAGCGATTCCAGCACAGCTAGTCACAGACCTCTCAAACACTGCCTTCACTGAATTTATGTTTCTCAGCCTGCTTTGTATTGAAATACATTTTTATACATATTTAGTTGTATATTATTTATTTATTGAATTGTAAATGGAAATCACTGTGGCAACATGCTATAAAATGATCCTTGGATTTATTTCAGAGGTAAGGCTGGTCCTTCAGTTAAATGGATTGAGAAATGCAAGGGTATTATACCGGTTCTGTTTGAAAGCAGCAATTAATGATAGTGCAGGTTCTCAAATTGGATATTTAAGTTGAATCTAAAGGGGAAGGAGCTGATAGGATGTTTCCAAGTACAGTATCAAAATAATTTTCTGATGTTACTTTTGTTAATTTGTTACTTTTGTTAATTTGTTAATTTCTTTTGTATCTTTTCAAGACCAGACTCACAGTCGGTTGGGTTTTTGGGTTTTCTTTTTTTTGCAGGGGGGGTGGAGGTTTAAACGATACTGCTTTTTAGGTGAAAAACAGACCTGCAATATGCTTTAGGCTAGAATGTGATTTGCTTTCCATCATTAAGTTACAGCTGTAAGACAGCCAGCTTTAAAGGGTTCTCCTGAATCTGTGAGATTCTGCTGAAAATCAAAAGAAATCTTTGGTCTAATACCTAGTTCCTGCTGTGAAGGATCCACAAAAGACACTGTGCAGAACTGACACAGATGAAATCTCTCTGAAGAAACATTTACTAGTTCAGTCGATAAGCCCTTTATGTTCCATGAGCTTCAAATGATTTAAATACAGCATTTTCCTTCACTATTTTTGATCTCCAGAGCACTTTATCTGAGGAGCAGGCTGTGGCAGAGGAGCTAGCTCTTGAAAACAGCCTATTTTTTATCACCTCTCTGATGATTAGGAGTTGGTTTGTTAAAAGATTATTATTTTTTTAAAATACACACTCACAGAGAAACAACATTTGATTGGAAAAATAATTCCAATGCAGAAAGGCAAATCGCCCATAAATTCAAGTAGAAAATAGATGAGGTCCTGAAAGTAGTTTCCATGGAATCAGTGAAAACTACTGACGTAGGAAATAAAATTCTGTTCCAAAAAGTAAAGTCATTTTACCCAAGGGCATTGTAGACTTCACTGCTGCCAAAGAGCATCAGGAGGTGATGACCACACCATTCTAGGAAGTCCTGAGTAAGGACACAGTATCAAGTGGTAAGACCATGAGTGAGACAGAAACGTTTAAGATTGTATTGGCTCTTTATTCCCATGAATCACAGAGGAGCTGATTTGTTATCAGCAATAACAGCCTTTCTCCCTAAAAGAGGGGGATGATACAGGAAGCATATGCTCCAGGCTATTTATGAGGATGTTGCCAGAAACGGGTGTAACATTTTGAACGTGGTGACCTGCACCTTCAGATTATAATTGTATGTGAAGTCATAAAGTAGACAGAAAGGACATATAAGAGGGACATAGAAAGGAAATATAATAAAAACGATTAATACGTGGTGGTTTCCAATCCATTATTTTCTCAGGAAAAGAATAAAACAGCATGTTGCAGAGCTCTTGGACTCCACCTTTTAGTTCCTTTAGTCAGGAACAACTATATTCAGCTCAATTTTCTGTTTTGTCTATTATAATGACAAACATCTTATCTAGCACCAGAGTTAACATTTGCTCTGGAGATAGCTACATATCTCTGGCAATGATTAGGGAACGACCGGGATATAACAACTGCACTGCTGGGTTCTAGGTCATCAGGGGCTGCCAAGGGTTACTTTCAGATACCTATGGACTGTTTATCCATTTCTAATATCACTCAGAATAACCTATCAGTGAATTTGTGCCAATTTCTTCATAACTTAGGGAGTAAGCTCCATAACATAATAGAGTAAGCGGAGGTGAGACGGCTGAAATGCAATAACATTCAAGATTCAGCTCACATTCTCCTCAGTTATATCAGACATACAAAACTATTTTAATGTAATATTCACTACCAATTTCCTTTGTCTTTGCTCTGAAACTCCCCAGATCTACTTTGTCCCTGGCCCCAAGGGTCACTAGAGCTGTGGGTATTCAATGTTTATGACTATATTTTCTCTGGGTTTATTTTCTGTATTGCCCTTCTATCTATATCCTGTCCAAATAATAGAACTGACTATTTTACTAGATTTAGTTTCTAATGACAGATGGGTTTCAACATCCAAATGCTAACATTTAGGTCCTTGCAGAAAACATTAATTTTTACTTGGCTTTCAGATCAGCAGTAAGCACAATTTAAAACAAAATAAGGAAAAAATTGGATAGAAAAACCTTAGAGAGTCTAATTTATGAAAGAATGAGAAACATTTTAGTAAACCTATACATATTTCTGGACTAATTTGCCACAATTAAAGTGCTTGTTAGAGAGACCTGGTATTCTCATTCATTCAATTTTCAATAGAAAACTCTTATCCTACTAAAATTATCTTGAGGTACCAGTCAAAAATCCATGAGCTGTTACACATCAGAAGTGGCAGTGGGTATTTTACCAGATTGGATGATCAGCTGGCACTGCTGTCTGATCATATGGACTTTTGCATAGGCAAGCAGTTTTTCTTTGCACAGATACATTAAGCAAGAGTTTCAGACATAAAACCACAAATAGCATTGATGTGGTGTTTAGCAAGGAGGAGTTCTCTGTTAAGACCTTCATTCCAGTTACTTATTATGGAAGAAACAGATGGAATTCAGTTTTTGCCCAACTGTTGTGAACCACGAATATCTTTTCAGTCAATGCTGAGGGAGTACGAAGATATAACAAAACAGTCTGGAGACCAAAATATAAAATATGATTCAACATGTAGAATAAATACAACCATTTCCTGATTTGTTGATTCCACCGTGACTTCCTCACGCATACTAGGCCACCAGCTTGCAAAAATCTAGTTTTAGACCTTCGTTGCTATATATCTTCTGGCATAATAATTTCAATCCAATTAAAAGCCCTAAATCACAGTCACTGAAATCAATCAGCACATGTCCTTTCATGTCAAAGGTTTCACTGGCCCTAAGAAATCTGATCTTCAGGTCTTTGTTCGCCATTCTTGCAGGTGGTCTTTGGCTTTAACCTCAGTTTTCTTACTTGCCTTTTGTACTCTTCTGCCATAGCCACTTTTTCTTCCAAACCTTTCTTCTAATTGAGGATATGAGCTTTCTTGTTCACTTCTAGTGGCTGAAACCCATCCTTCGTAGTAATTATACTTTTCTTTTTGGGGTTATTGTAGCTGCTGGTATTGTCAAAGCAGAAATATTTAGTTGCAACACCACCGCATGCTTTCCATATTACCTGTGAGAACCAGTTGCATTAAATATGGTTTACATTTTCAGTCATTTAAAAGGGGGGGAAAAAAACCTAAGCTAAAAAATATGTTCACAGCCTGTTTTCTCCATGCTGAATCCTTCTCTCTCTGAAGCCACTTGGAGGTTAGCCACTGATTTAAAGAGGAGATTGATAGGGCTTTAAATCAAGTTTTCTGAGATGTGCCCCCATTCTTTTTTAAATATTGCCCTGATTATTTTCCAACATTTTATTCTACCATTCTAGAATACAATATAAATCAGAGAACTTTCTCTTTGTTGTTTGTCACATGTTTTCCTGGAAAATTCATAGTGGGGATTTAAAGGAAGAACATCAGCGATACATGCAAGATGTGTATACACATTTTTCTTTTGAACTCACATCTAACGTGGTCTTAAGTACTCTCTGATTTTTCCTATTGTACGCGAAGTGACTCGTTCGGACTTTGGCACTGTTCAATATTTTCCTGCTGTTTGGGAAAAAAAAAAAGAGTGAGTGTGAAGAGGCCTGTGCAGACTGGCTCCATCTGCACTTCCTCACCAGCTCCCGGGCTGCCGGAAAGTCAAGGACGGCCAACGCTCCCCATGTTCCAGCATCACTTGCTCTTAACGGGCCATTGTTTCTCTAAACACTATTATTGTTTCAGCTTGTCACTTAAAGGAGATGTTACATTTATGGTTACTTCAGAAATGCCAGGTCGCTCTGCCCTCAGAAGTGGTGTTTATAACCTTACCTTTTGCGGAGGATGGCTGGCTGACACTGCTGCTGGCTGCAGTTGAAGGATAGCTGTAAAAGGCTCTTCTTTTACCTAGTGACTGTTAGGATTTTTTATTTCCCCTCATGCTCCATGCTAAGCTGTGAGGTTTGCCTAGCCACCTCTGCCACTATGCAGAGGAATGTTAAGTTCCTTTATAAATTAAAAGAAGTTTCATAGCTGAGGTTTGGAGGAGCCAGGAGTGGAAATTTCTGGGAAGCTACAGAAAGGTTTCTGCAGGGAGTAGGCAATCAGAGCAAAAGAATTTGTCGAATTGCTGTATAGATCATTAGTTAATTATAGGTCTTAATCATCTGCATATTGCAGAAAAAAGCCATGCTGCAAATCAGATCCACTCAGCCAGTTTACAGACTGGCTTAAAACTGAGAAGTAAATGTATGGGTAGTTCATAATCATAATCATCTCTTTAATCTGGTGGCACTGCTGCTCGTAATGATATTCTGAAAGCAAATCTGATGCATGTGACACAACTTTAGGAATACTGGGGAAAACAAAAAGCAGATGTTCCTAAAGTTAAGGAATTTCTAAACAAATGTACAAATGAACATTAAAAGAAAGATTAAAAAGAATTTGCCATCTGCAATAACCTAAAAGAATAATAAACCTGACAACCTGAGCTGAACATTTAAAATGCATTTGTATACTTTCAGAATTGCTGTGCGTTTATAAACAAAACAAAACAAAACAAAACCAAAAAAAAAACCCCAAACCAAACACTTTCTCAAACAATCCTACATTCATCAACCTCTCTCATTATCCAAGGCTCTCACCACACTTGGCTCACAGGTGCCAGACCACAGCACAAGCCAGCAGTTGGAGTCCTTCACCCAAGGACTTTCAGCTGCTGTGGAGCACCCATTATGCCCAATTTAGTTCTTCTGACACTCACATTCACCCTCAGAGGAAAAAAAATACACAAATTCATATGACATGAAATATAATAAAAAAGAAGGAGATTCAATTCCTGTTCTGGGAGATTCACAGAATACTCAAGTTATGACTTTCTGAACAAGTTTTGGGAATCATCCACGAATGCCCTTATCCAACACCTAATGGGATCGGGGGAATTCTTCCACCCATTTGAGATGATTTTTTTTTTTTAAATAGGGACAGTCTATATCAGATTAAATCACTTTCGTGGAAATCTTGTGCAGGTCATTATGAACTGCCTTCTTGTGATGCAATTTCTTTCCCTTTATTTTTGTTAAGCAAGTGGTTTCTGCACAGTAGGGTTGTGTAGCCTATTACATGATGCAGAGGCACGAGACAACTATTAAATAAGGCTAAAAACTGCTTGCTCCGTACCACAGGGGTCTCTGTCACTACCAAGTATGAATAACATAAAATAAGCAGCATTTATACATCATATTCAGTTGGAAAACCCCATTATTTCACTTGAATTAACTCATGTCCACAAATTACTAAAAAGTGTGCAGCCTACCAACCTAACCATGAAACTGAGCAGTGGAAAACTGTCAGTAAGACAAGCAAAGGCAATGAAACTGAACAAAACTTGTTTTTTAAGTAACCACAAAATAAGCTTCTGAATCTGTACTACTGACGAAAAGATACAAAACTACAGCTGCCAGCCCAGCTAGCTGCTGGGAAGACCCATGTGATAGCAGGGCTGTATGACAGCAACTGTCTTCGTCATCACTAAGATGACACCAATTGTCCTTACGGCAGTTAGAGTCTGCAGTGGACCCCCTCACGCTCTTTCTGCAAAACATTCGTTTTCCAAAATAAATTGTGCTCCAGAGCTAAGAGAAAATAAATGCATGAACACGTTCACTAGTGTGTCTCCTTGGACCAGGCTCCACAAGCTCAAAAAGAGATGGGTTTATGGTTCTGGAATAGTTAAGGCCCCTCTGTTGAACTCAAATTCAATAAACAGAGGAAAATATGTTGGATAATATAGAGAAGACAGACTACTGGCTTTCCAGAAGGAGAAAGGATTTGCTCTTGCAGCAGTTTGCAGGACCCTGTAGCACTGGAAATGTAGAAGGCCTAAGCCTGAAAGTCCTCTGTTCTCAGTTGCACATGTCAAGCTGAGCCAGGTGACGCTTCGGTCTATACAGAAGCTGTCAATTTGCTTTACTGAACTAACCACTTCCATCTTCCCCCACTTTTACTGCAGCTGAAGGGGTAACCAAGGCATGCGTTGGTTTGTGCATACAAGCCACCTAGGTTGTGCGCTCCGTGCCTCTTGTATAGAGTTTCTTTGCATTTCCTGACTGCCATGTCTGCTCATTTCTCATCATGTGTTTAGTGTTTTGTGGCAGGAACCATCTGTTTGCTGTGAAGAATAGCTAATGAAATAGGTATCCCACCACTAACTGAGACATCTGGTTGTTACTTCACTATTAATTACAAAGAAGAAATCTTGCTTTTCATTTTTTAATAGAAAACATGTTTTTATTACCAGTATTATATCCTGGTATATATATATATTTTAATACCAGTATTAACATACTGGTTTTTATTTTGTTTTGTGGGGGTTGTTTTTGTAGGTTTTTTTAAAGATCTCTAATGAGACAAATAACACACCTTTGCAGAATGGCAATAGAAAAGTCACTGTAAAAGAAGCTTGCTTACCTCCTTCAAAAGCACATCTATATTCTCACACCACTGGACATTATGTACATAATATCCAGCAGGTGACAGGGTTCCAAGCTGAAGAACACCAAAAATTAAACTGCTTTGTGACCCCTTCCTCTTGCATAAATGTCTTTGTATTGTGTCTTATAATGGAAAGTGTCTGATGAATAATTTTCAATAATAAAGAGGCACTATATTCATGAGGAAGCCAGGGTTTCTTTTCTGAGTAGAGTAACTAGTAGTCTGAATATAAAGTAATTGGAAGACTAGTGGCAAGGGGGGAAATATGTATTTAATGGAAAGGAAATATGTATTCTGGTCCAAATAATATGTCCCTACAAATTTACACAGTCTAGCTGATGCGGTAGAATTAGATTAACACAACATTGCTCATTTCCAAGTGCAAAGGCTGCGTGCAGAAAATGCTTAATGACAATACTAAGAGGAAACTTGCTGAAGCAGTAAGACACAGATGGCCAGAATTCAGTACTGCAACACCACAGGAGTCAAGTTGTGCTAGGGCTGAGATGAGATTTCCCTGTGCGCTGATCTGCTCTGTAGAGGACAAAGAGTGATTGTGCCTACTCCGGAGAAAAAAGGAAACGTTAGAACAGCTATGTGCAGCAGATTTAGGGATGGAGATGTGCCAGAAGAAGGTTCAAAATTTGTTTCTCTTGCCAGTAATGAGCAAGCAGATTGAACATTTTAACATATAGATATCATTCTACATGTAGTTAAAAGAAGAAATTAAAAAAAAAACTTAAAAATGTCTGTATCAAAAGACCCTGGTGACAAGGAACACACCAATAAATTATTTGGTGCTGCTGGATTTATACTGTAGCTCCTTTGGGCATTCTTTCCAAATTAATAGTATGACTGTGTCAAGATGCAAAAATCTCTTTTGCTCTCGATATGAACAGGATTTAGGGATTGTTTTAACATAAAGGATATTGTAAAGGAAGGGTGGGGGTTAAGCATTAGGGAAATCAAAATCATCTCATTGGCTTTACTACAAAAAAATTTAGATGACATTGGGGCAAGTCATTCAGTTTTGGTAGATTGGTTCTTTATCTACTTAATAACGAGATTAAAATAATAATATTTCCTCCCTTCTGCTTTTGTGTGACTTGTGTATCTCACTCCCTCGAAGCCGGTATTTTCAGCAATACTGGCTTCCTTTAGCATAATAGCTCACAAATCTAAGCTGGAGACTTTAGGAATCATAATTCTAACAAGAGGCATGTTTGTAAACCTATCATTTGCGAGTAGATGAATTGAACAGCAGAAGAAAAATAGCTCAGAGGTGAGCATAATAACAACACACAGGGACTCATTTTTAACATTTCTATATGAATGCTGTTATTTCCATACAGAACTACGCGTGATATCTTTAAATACTGCACTGAATGCAGATGTAACATGTTTATCCTCACAGCAGGGTGGAATTGCTCAGCTGGCATGAGGTATTGCAGGTAATATAAAGCAAAAATGTTTCTGGATTCATACTAAAGATTTAAATGGTCCCCTGAAATCGGAGTTGATAAGCAAGTTTGCCCTGCCATAAATCTTGAATACAAGGTAGAATTACTGCCACTTCAGAGCAACTGGTATTGCCCTTTAATGTCATTTTAGGTTATTGGACTCTGTTTTCCAACTATGATCAGTGAAATAAGGTCTGAGGCAGGCAGAGGAGAAACAGCGCATTTACTTTGAAATGGAGAAGCAGAGACAACACAAAGTGTTTGAGCAGCACTTTCTAAGTAGTTGTCTGTTACACCTGCCATCAGCACATTTTCAGATGTGTTCCTGCATGAGGGAAGACAGCACATAGTCCGAGGTTATTTACACACAATATGTCAGAAGCAGCTCAATAGAGTCATTTTTAAATGAGTGGCATGCCAGTGTTTAACCTTTTTATTTACTACAGAGAGAGAGGAAACTACTTTGGTTCCATACACGTAGACATCTATATCCCAGTGACATTTTAGCAGTTTCAAATGAGACAAACTTTCTGTAGTTTTCTTGTCAGTTTTGTCAAGAAGTTATTCAGAAAGCTAGGAAATACTTTATGTAAAGTGTCACTCAAAATCACAGGAAACTCACTGCTCTAGTACAATCAAGAGGCTTCTCCTCCTATCACTAAATTAAAGCCTATATTCAAATACCTGTTCTGGGTGCTGCAGATTATTGATATTTCATCACAGAAACTTTTATAAGGTAAATTCTACAGCCTTACAGAATTAAATTGAAGGCAGTCATAATGAAACATGGAATTAAACCTATAATCCATATTTGATTGCAGAATTTTGCAATCGTCTTATTCATCATGCTGAGCTTTCCAGTGCTAGACCATAGAATATGCAGGGGACAGTCGGCATTGTAATCAAACATCCAGACACACAATCCCAGACATTGACAATACGAATGTGCCTTTATGATCTGCGATTTAGGACTCATTCAAATCCCAGCAAAGGTCATAATCAGTGTCTTGTCAGTACTGGCATGCACTCAGCTAGCTGAAGTTTCTGTCACCATTAACGAGGTCAAGTGCTTAGCAAATGTAACAGACAGAAAAGTAACATTTACGGAGATTTAAATATGGATGTATCTATCTACCTCAATTATGGACCTAGGTAGTTCATGTTTAGTTGTAAACAGAGAAAAGTTCTGAGAAAGCAACAGGATAAGTAAACACCAAATAAGGTTTTTTGCTAGTGTAAAAATAATTGTCTGGGTCAACAGGTTTGTCCTGTAAGATATTCCTCTGCTCTGGTGCTCACTATCTCACAAACTCAGTGCTGTGCTTGGCTACCAGCAGATCCTCCTGCCTCCAGGGCTTTTCATCTCCTTAGCAAATACAACTTCAACAAGCCCCGTGCTCAGGGTGATGTGAGCACTGTCCTTTGCTTTTTACTGCTCTTAGGCTACATAAATACCGTGATCTCCCTCTAAGAAAACAGCCTTTAAAATCTATATCTAATATTAGGCACTTTTCACAAAATAAAGAATATATGTGGATGGGCACACAAAAGCCAGACACAGAACAAGACAGAAGTATCTGCAATTAATACATTGTAAAGATGATGATGACTGGGCACTTTGATATTCACGTAATACCTCAGACAAAAAGTACTAGTTTTTCAGGTGGGGAGAAATAACTGGATTGTAATTATGATAATTAAACAAATGTATATAATCATTGATCCCAAGCACATATTAATGCAAAATACACGTGGTTTTGCTCTGGTTAATTGTGCAGTGTCCTTGTTCCTCAAGCCGGCTCAAGCCATTATACAACACTGCAAGTTCTAAGATAGCTAAGAATTAAATTGTAGTTAACACTAAATACTCTCATACTACTCAAAAGCTAGGGCTGCCAAAACTGCAACCTTCAAATTCTTTTTATGGAGTTTATACGTGGCCTTTTTAGTTGTGGCAGTCCTCAGCAGAACCGGCTGCTTGCCACAGTGGCGGCAGCCACCAAGTCTCTCCCAGAGATGCCAGGAATGAGGATCTGCACTAGGTCAGTCCCGGGGGTACCACATCACAGCCGTCAGTAGGGGTAGTGAGAGCCTACCAGACAGAGAGGAGATGCCAGCTGGTAACAGAGATAACAGATATCCTGGCCTGGTGCATGACCTGCAAACCAAAGACGGGCAGTCAAAAAGGCTCAGTTGTCAGCTCTCTGATCCAGAAGAGGGAGGCCGGGGCTGCCAATAGCATCCCGGCCGGCAGCATTTGGCTGTGACGCCAACAGAGCTGTGCTGGGACTGGAAAGTGCTTCCCACACATACAGCGAAAACAGGATTCATTGAGCAGGCATCCGCTGGCTGCTGTCATGAAGAGCAAAGCCAGGTGCCAGAGACAGAAAGTTATGTTGCCTGAAATAATTGTTAGAAAAGTCAGCTGCGTTAGTCCCTCTCAACAATTCATTCAGTAATGGTGCTGAATTCTCCCTGGTTGTAAGCTTGCATACACCAAGTGCATCCTGTAACTGATATTGAACAAAAAGGTAGCAGGCACAGATTACTTTTGTTATAAGGCCCTTAGCTTAAGTCCAAACTATTAGGTACAGTCCATGAAAATAACTCGGGGAACTGCTGCTCAGAATTAAAAATCCAGCTCGTAAAAAATTCTTGTATCCTATTCCCAAGTACCCCTCAAAAATAATTATAAATAGTTCATAGTGCTGTGACTATGGACAATTGAATTCTAGAAGTAAATTAATCCAAGACTTTCTGATCATAGATCACTGCTTCCAGAATCATGCAGTCTAATAAAGAAAAGGATATATACCACTGAATGTGGCTATACCACATAATAAGTAATAACAGTAAAGACAATACCACTTTCTCCACTATTCGTAAAGCCTTTCTTTAAGCAGTCCCAGCTTTGCAGATACCATCAAGCATCTTGTTTCATAACCCTTTAATTAGAATATTTTTTATTTCCACCTTTTTCTGTGATTCAGATTTTTCTACTGAAAACAATAAAGTGATAGTTTAAGTACGAATCAGTTCGGTTTCTTTTTAACCTGTTTTCGAGATTTCCTCACTGCTACATAATATGTATAGATCATTTACAGTCTATAACTTTCAAGTACTCTCAGACACGGCTCAGACGCTAAAAATATCTTGAAGGCACATTCACCAATACACGGTAAAACCAACAGTTTATGAACAGCTGCCTGGTGGCTATGAACAGGTTGAGAGAACCGTGGTTTCAGCAGGAAAACTGAAGTAATTCTCTTACTGAAGTGATAGTATTTAAAATAGATGTCTTGCAGTGAACCCCACCACTCCTGTCCAGATGTCCTTCAGTCACCTTTAAAAGACCATTTAGATAGGGAAGAGAACTGACCAAATTTAAGGATGCACAAACAGGCTGAACATACAAAATTAAGAGTGTACGTCTGCCTGACAAGCTATTTTCCTTAAGGAAGAATGAGTGACTACTGTCTCACGTTCATCATCACTAGAAGCATCTACACAGAATAATACAGAGTCTTTCTGGAGCATCACAGTCAATCAACAAATAATAGACATACTGCTCTAAGCCATGCTAATTCACAGGAGTTGACATTTGGACATTTATTTAGACAGACACAGATGACAGAACAGGCATCCTTTAAACCAGTTCTACCTTTGTTTGAAGTGGTATTCACTTGGTCAATAAGACAGAATAAGATTATTATTAATAAATCACCATATTCTGTTGGCTGACTCCTGGCAAGCTTGTATTTTTCAGTGTTGCTGTTCTCCAAGTTCCCATCTTTTCATGATTATTTTGCTCCCCTGCAATCTTTCTTACTTTCTTCTGGATACCCTGGGAAATGTCTGGATCCTGCACGATTAAAGTTAATGGGAGCTTTGCCATCAGCTTCAGTGAACATGGGATCATGCTCTGTGCCAAATTCCATAAACCTTCCAGTAAGCCACAACACCTGTTTTCCTTCTCCTCCCATGCTCCATTTCTCTTCATTGCACATTTTTTCTCTGCTCTGACACCTATTAATCCATGCACTCTGTCCAATCCATCATATTCATCTTTCTTCACCAGTTATGTTGTCGTAGCTCTATGGCTGGAATTAGTAGGAGAGTGTGAACTCACTTATAAAAGTGCTACTTTTCATACTGCCAAAATAATGTCAGTGCATCACAGAACACAAGTCCAAAATGGTATGCAATATCTTTTCATGCATCTTGATCTGATTTTAATTTTACTTCCAGTCCCACTTGGAAAATCACCACCCTATACATTTATTTCTAAAATGTTCTTATACTCAAGTGTTAAATCTTTGCCATTGTTCAGTTTGTTGAATTCCAGCCCCCTTCTTCCTAGGAAATGTAATGAATGTACTTCATTATTTCTGCCAAAATGTTTCAATATTTAAACTTTAGCAGTTCTTCATTCCTTGTGCTAAAACCCTCCCTGGGATTTTTAGTTTAAGTCCTCCCAAGTTTAATTAAAGACATGTCTTCTAAAAACACCTATTGAGACAAGCAGAACAAGTGAAACTATCTTAGGAAAGCATAGAGCTTCAGCTTTAGATTAATAGTGACTAAGCAGAGCGAAAGCAAAGACGATCATTTGGGAACGATCACTCGGGTCAACAGTCTCAAATACGGATTAATCACGGGGGGCGGGGAAGGGGGAAAAAAAAGGCACTTTGGGAACAGTTGGTTCCTTATTGAAGCAAGACCTACTGCTCTGTCTCTTTAGCATATCCTCTCATTTGTTAAGACCTTTCATTACTTGTGTGAATGTAATCCACTACTTCATCTCCAAAATGCATGACAGGCCAAGCAGCAGGTGAAGGACATCCTTTATTCAGCTCTTTCTGACTTTGACTTTATTAGAGTGATACATCATTCAGGATTCAAATTAATGTCTATCCCAAGAGACGTATTGTATGGCTCGATATTTGCTCTAAAGTGTTCTTTGAATTTGCTGTCTATAGAAACAAAGTATACTGCCATTATCAGAAAATTTATCTTCCCCTACTGGAGACTGTTCTGTGAAACTCAGGCTTCTACTCCTGGTAGTTTATAAGATGTAATTTTTTTCCCCTCCCACATTTTTCTTGGAAAAATAAAGCCTGAGCAGCTGTAGCACCAAGTAAATAGCAAAATATTGTATGTCCATTCAAAATCTAGCTAAACACACACAGTTCAGAGTACAACTGCTAAATGCTCATTACTCACTCACTGCTTTTATAAGAAGTTAGGACACTGCCTAGGAGAGGCAATGACATCAAGTATTTCATAATAGTACCACTGGAGCTGATTTTTATCTCTTTGTCACTAATTCCGAAATACAAAATTAAGCAGCTTAATCCAATCCAACATCAGCACCAGATTGCTGGGGTCTCTGGGAAAGTAACCTGAACTGATGTGTCAAAGAAATCACACTGCAGTCTTGTTGCCTCCACTGTACCATACTTCATTTTTGATCAGCTGACAAATGACATCTTATCATTATTGTTTCTTCTTCTGACGATCCGACTCAAGACTAAGAGAAGCAAAGTAGTTCTGAAGCACTTGAACCAGAGCTAAGAGTTTACACAGCAACGTCCACAAGAACAGAAAACCCGGTAGGTAGATTCTTTTCCATTTCCACCGGGTAGATGTAAGACCAAAGTACTGAAGCACCAGCCTCAAATGCAGAAAAGAGAATTTTCTCGTGAGCAGCACAAGCAGACCAGAGACACAAAAGGGATACTAGCACTTTCACAGCAACCCCCATCACCATTCACTGCCTTCCAGAGCTGCTATTCCTTCCCCATCGTCCAGACTGGAGCAGCACTTACTGCAGATGCCCTGATGTGGCTACATGTGTTATTCTGTGTTGGTTTTATTTCCTTATCTTAACTTCTATTAGCAATTCTTCTTTTCAGCTCTCTTTTAGGCACCTGATTCTTTTCAGTAATCAATATGCTCAAAATTAAATAGTGGTTTAAGCTCTTGGGAAATTTAAAAGTATGTTGGGTAGTATTCAAGTTATTTTACGGGCACAGAGACTGGGAAACATGTTTTTACTGTGATATTTTATCCAAATAAATCCTTTATAGTTAAAGATTATATTTTTAGGGATTTTTTCCCCTATTTATAAGTTGGAAAAAAAAAGAAGCCAGTACTCCAAATGTTAACTTTCCTGGCCTTTTTTTTTTTTTTTTTTTTTACAATTGATTGCAAGATTCAGTTTTAGGTATTATTAAACCATGGATGGAAAGATCTGCTTCAGGTTAAGTTTTATTCTGTGTCACCATGCTGTAAATAGTACTTCTTGAAATATTTCTCGTCTAAGTTTCTTCCTATTTTGAGAGTTTATTCTGTACAGTGATCAACATCAGTGTAATTGATATTCTGCCAACCCCTTAATCCACATTCGCGCACGCACACGTACTATAAACCTGCGAGTTTATGGCAGTGCAATTTACTTCAGCATCAACTGAACTGTACAAAACCCACTTGCACATCAATGGAATCACCCACTGCGGATTGGTTTTGTGTAGACAGGGAGTAAATCACCTGATAATCTAATGAGGATAGATTGTGTAAATAGTTCCACAAAGAGCAAATGTGCATAGATAGGGCAATAAATTGGAATGATCGATGGGACAAGCGCCACGGTAAGATCAAAGACATGAGGCTCCAGCAAGGTTTTTAATCACCAGACCTTGTGCTGCCATTAACCACTTCCCGTAAACGCTCTCTCAGCACTCTGGATTGGAGATTTTCCACTTCTTTCTGCCTTACACCATTCAAGTTCAGTAGGATACAGCCTCCAGCAGCGTCAGACCCAGGTGAAGTGCTCTGAAGATGTGTCTGTCTGAGTCAGGCAGCTCTGCATGCTGTTACCTGAGGGCTTTGCCACCCTGGCTTCCCCCCGAGCTTGCCTGCTGCTCACGGTCTTGTCTGTTACAGGAAGTTATTAGCTAAAATTGTGACTGCACTTTTGGGGGACCAGGGCAACATGAGCTGACACTTCCCCATTCCCAAACCTTCAATGCTGTACCATGCTTATTTTCAAAAACCACCACGGCAATTTTGCTACAAGAGCTCAGCACATGGAACGAGCACAGGATGCTGCCTGCCTCCCCTTATGATCTTATCATTACTGTGTTTACAGTGCCTGCCACTAATCTTGGGTTTGTTGGTTTAAGTTTCCAAGTTCTCCCTCTGCCTTGAAAAGCTGCTCATTCCTCATTTGCTCTCCTCAGCTACTGCCTCCTCCACCCCCAAACCCGCTACCTCCGTTATTCCCTCCCCATATTTCTCCTAACCTTTATCCTTCCCACATCAATACTCCATTGCCAACTTAACTGCTTATTTTCTTCTCTGTTTCTTCTCGAGTTTGCAATATCACTGCCTTACCACCCACCAAAAACCTCTTCCTAAACCTGAGCTCCCTTCCTAGGTGCCCTCCATTATTTCATCTTCCCCGAATGTTTGTTTCATTCCTCAACAGTAGCCGGCTGCTACAGCAACTGCTTCTTTCTCATCCATCTAATTATTGCAATGAATCTGTAGCAGATGCCAAAAGAGTGCTCAAATGCAATGAGAAATGAGTTTGAAGTACTGACTGCTCTTCCTCCACCAGATAGAAGGCAGGACAGTTTAATTACCAGGAGCTTTGCAAATACTCAAATTATCTCCTCTGGTTCTAAAACTTTTCATAATCCTAAAGATGTTTCAGCTACCAGCAGTTACAAAATGTGGCTTCTTAGAGAGGAGAAAGAAAAAAAAAAGAAAGAAAGGAAAAAAAAAGTTCTTTTCACCTAATTCATATGTACTATATCACCATTTTATCAACATTTAATATTTTATTGTTCATGTTTACCACCTCTAATCCTTTATCTTTGCATTTTAATTTCCTTCCTTCCACTAGAAGAATTAACAAGCATGCTGACTGTGCTTCTTCAGGAAAAGGCCATCTTAGCTTTATATGCAGCATAAATACAACCTTTGCGTAGGGGGAGGGAGAGGGAATTCAGCATACAACATAGGCATGATGCATTTTTTAATAACTTTATTTTTGAAAAATAATCAGTGTATTAAATATACCAAAATTTTAAAGAAACTTTATGCTGAAGAAAGAGAGCCACATATTCATATACTGAAGAAAAAGAGACATACTTGTTTTCTTTGTAGGTTTTGGGGGTGGTGCTGGTTTTGGGTATTGTTTTGTTTTGTTCTGGTTTTTTCCTCTCCTCTTCAGTGTTTAGGGTATGAAGATTAAAGATTCTCAATGAGATTTTTAAGATAAACCTGAATGCCTGATTCACTTTGAGAACATAACCATTACCATCAGCTCAGTAAGTTTTTTTAAAAAATAATTTTGGAAAAAAGTTTCAAAAAACCCCCATATTTCTTCACTGCCCACATAGTATCCTCAGGCACATTTAACGGCCATCTGACATCCAGATACCATAGCTCTTAATGAGCTCATTCACAAGGCAGGCTCCCTGAGTAAGCTGAGACGTCGAGGCAAATGCAAATGTTTGAAGAAACGATTGCTCAACAAAGGGTTGCAGGATTTTCTCTGAAATATGCAGGTCAAATTACTGGAAATGTGGAAGTGAAAATTATTACTACTTAGATTTTTTGGATTTGTCTTGTTTTCGAGGTAATAGCCCTGTCTCTTTTCTCTCTGGGAATTTCAGTCAGCTGCGGTGTCTTCTAAACTTAAGACCTTTGCAGATCACCATAAGCGCTATAGGCATTTCTTACTAAATTGGCCAAGATTTGCTTTTAACTCCATGGTTAATCCATTTTACCCTGGAAAACAGAAAGTCAGATAGCAAAGCTGTCCAGTCTGAACATTGTAACTAGCCAGATGCAAAAGATTTGCAGTGGGAATTATTTGTACAACTGGTTTCCTTTTTGGAAATAGAATCCCATAATTAAAGAAAAATCCTTATGGGGAAGGCTTTGAACTTAAAGGAAGGGAACTACATCACCAACCAACCCAAAGACTTGATGGGCCAGTGTAAATCCAACCTAAACTGAAAACAAATACAGGCTACTGCAATCATCACCACAGTCTGACTATATGTCTAACTTATAACAAAGCAAAGAAAGAGAAAATTCACATCAGGTTTGTTGTGTTTCACATAACAAACCTTAAATAGCAACAAAATGAAAATGAAATTTCAGCTGGAAATTGCAAAGCAGTAATGGGCTGAGATTCTGTAACTGCCACAGAGACTGAGCTGACACTCCACTACAAAACAGTTACTTTAGCATTTCAGTCATCCATGACTTATTAGATGCTTCTTAATTTTGATTTATGTTGGGGAATTTGTGATCAAAGAGGGACACATACAAATTTTCAATTTTTATCTCAATAAGTCAGTCATTCTGGAATCAAATCAGTTTACCAGTGAAGCAAATTTTAGTTTTTTATTTTCCTCTTGCTTGAGAAAGCTACTCTGCAGAATTTGCTAGTAAGACCTGTGAAAATTACTTATATGGAAGACTTATATCTTGAGGCTAAACCAAGTACACTGACCTTTCACTCCCTACCTAATATACATTCTTTATATGTTAAAATAAAATAACATATGGAATGGCTCCTGCTATTTTCCAACACCTGGAACCGTGCAGTACCTTATAACGCATGGAAATTATCTGATGTCTAATATTCTGATGACATAAGGCTACAGCCCCGAAATTATAGAGTGAAACAATAGGTCTGCACAGGTTGCCTTGCTTTTCTACACTCACGTGAAGACCACTCCTCACTTGCAAAAAAAAGTTAATTACGTAAAATTAATCTCTTTAATATATTAATCTCTTGCTCTATATGGAGGTGTGAAGACATCTTTCACCCAAGGCTGCTAACCTTATACCTCAAAGGAATCTCTCACTCAGAAACCAGAAGGACAAACATCTTTGTGTCAAAGTGTCAAATCAAACAACAGATGTTAAAATACATTTTCTAAGCAGCTATGGTTAAAGTACAGATATTTTTAATATAGATTTAATAGGCTTTAAAAATGCATATTTTTAACTTGCTGACAATATCACATAATGAAATGTCTCAAATGCAAGATGCCCCATGGTATGTGTGGCATTAGGAATGGAGGAATTTATCCTGTGACCCCTTCAGCAATCAAAAGCACCAAAAGGATTTCATGGAGAATTTTCAAGTGACTTTTATCTAAGGCCATACTACCCGGCTAGGGAAGGCATTTTCCATAAATTAATGACTTAATGCAGTTTTCACTTTTGCTTTCTGTTTCACTTTAAAAGAAAACCCTGAGGCTAGCAATACTGCAGTATAATGCAAACCCATGCTGGTTTGTAACAGCGGGCTGCATTGAAGGATAGCTCCACTCTTGGCCTCAACTGCAAGAGCAGGTCCTTGCTAGAAAAGAGGCTAAGGAAGGAAGCGTAGCACAGGAGCTTTCATTGCATTAGAAGGCAAGAAGGGAGAGGTACAGTAAGGATAAATACATGACAGCAATTAGTCCTTGAAATGCAGTGTTAAGTATTCCTATAGTTTTAATGTGTATGCTTACATTCAGATACTCTGTTGAGAAAACAAATAATTAATTGATCTTATGACAGGGTCAAAGCATGGGTATAAAGAAATAGAAATACGAAACCAAGTCCTCACAGGAGAAAACAAATCTAAATACTTCTGTTAATTCCCTGCAAGCCAACATATAAGTTTCTGATCCCTGAGAGTATGTTCTATACAGAAGCAAGGCGGGAGGAAGGAAAAGGTAGCTAAAAAAAAGCAGATGGGTGGACAGGACGGAAATAATAAACAGAGAGAGAGAGAGACTGCTCTAGTGGGGGAAATACTAGAAGAATTAATTGGGAGATAGAAAATGAAGACCTGAGAAACAAAGTTGAACAGCTATATGGGATGTAAAAAGGTATTTGACAGGGTGGATTCTTGAGGGACATATGGGGTTATTGGTTGTTGCCTTGGGTTACAGCAGCTCTTCATACCTAGACACCAGAAATACTGAAGAACACCATCTGGAGTGTCCCACTAAGCCTTCATTGACTAAAACCAAAAAACCAGAATTTCACTAACTAAGGAGCATTTCATTCTGATTACAAAATAAAGCAAGCTGCAAAGGGTATGAATTGCATCAAAACTTAGATTAAAAGTTCAGCATGGTATAATTGCAATATTAACTTTTTGGCTTATAAATCAAAAGCTGCAACACAGCAATCTCCCTGTTTGATTCTTGATGACAGCAGCACTATGAAAGAATTAATTAGAACTTCTGCTATAAGCTCAGGACAGCAGATCTCCCTTATATTTTATTTAAATAGTATGTGAAACAAATTAATAATAATAATTAAAACAAACAGTAGTGGAAAATTTTCTCAGTATATTACACAACCTTACCGAACATTCACATGTATTAACCCTTTTTGTACTGGCCATATTTGAATTGAGGCAATCACCTAAATATACAAATAAGTAAAGTACAGTACAGTGTATGTTAAATCAAATATTATCACAGGCTTATCTGTGCTTGGGCTAAATCCAGAAAACCACAGCAAAGCCTGAGAAAAAGGTGGACCTGGAATATACATGCAACAGAGCTTCCTTGTGTCCCAGAAACATTACTGAGCTATTACACAGGCTTTTGCTCATCGGAAATAGAGGAAATGAAAAGGGAACATCTGCAATGTCTAAAGTATTCTAAAGGGAATATACGGGAAGGATGTTTCAAAGCTATTTGAGCTAGTGTCAAACAGGGATAGCAGATGAAAAATCTAACGAAGGACATTAAACCACACACTAACAGAGTTTACCTTACAAAATAATTATTAAGCTGTGTGATAAATATATACAAAGTTCTGAAAATTATTAATGAACTGGGAACAAGCAAGAATCAAACTCAGTGGACCTTACTGATCTAAACTGGCCCCATGTTTTTCCCTTGTGATAGAATATTTGCTCACAATAAGAGTAAAACAGTTAAGGTAAAGCTGTTACTTTGAAAAATCTTGTAGTACCTACCTCAAAGCACTTTTTGTTGAATCCAGTGGTAACCTCTTTATGCAGGTATTACATTGCCATCTAGTGTATGCAGTATATATTGTAAACCCCAAGAAACAGAATTCCATCGTATATAGCAGCTGAATTTTCCCCTTAGCTGGCTTTCCTCAATACTTTTTATCTTGCAGAAAGACAGATTTCCTCCAGGCTACTCAATCCCAAGAAACGTATGACTCCTGTTGCAAAGAAATTCAGCACCATAAAGAAAGCACTCCTCTAGGAGCAGACACTCTACTGAATCCCGTTCTGCTGTATTTAGTGGGTACCTCCACTGAAAGTTTTAGGAATTTCAACTGTTCTCATGCAGCAAAGGGTGCTTGGGATTCAATGGTCCTCCCTTGGAGGGGACGCAAGCCCTCGCCCCTGACAGCAACACAGCCACCCTGCTCTGGAGTGACACTGGGTTGAGGAGAGAGGAACAATCCCAGTCCTTCTCATCCCACTTTCTGTAACTAATGAAACTGTTATCAAGAAAAGGATGGCAGCTAAGCTGCACCGACAAGTCCCTGGATGGCAAGGGGGCACAGTCCATGTTGTAGTGGTGAAAGACCAATTGCTCCATGCAGGAGCCACAGGGTGTTCCCACCATGCTCCCCAAGCCCTGAGCCACTGCCCCAGGTGGCCGCATGGGAGTCTCCCAAGCCTGCTCCAGGAGGAACTGAGGTTTCCCACCTGCACACCACCCTGTGGGCTGGTAGCAGTTACATATCCCACCCTTGAGTACTATCCTTCCCTGCATTACTTGGTAAGAGTACCTGAATCCACTAGCTGTGAACACTGCTAGAGGCACATCACACCCAAGTGAACAACAGGAGACATTTGGGTGCTTGTAAGAGTGGAGCTTGGCCATTTTGAAGTCTTGCAACACCAAGTACTGAGCAATGCCCCACCATGCTTTTGAATACACAGGCCTCACTCCAGTTTAAGAATTTGGCCTTTTAAACCAAGACGTCTGAAGCACATGTTTCTCCAATCTTTATGGTAAGATTTATCTTTTTTGGAAGAGTTCTTTCAAAACACAAACAGGCCCAGATCCAGAATGCAAAGGTTAACTTATAGCATAGTCAAGGCTACAAAGGAACAAGTAAATGCACTGGCACTGTATTCGAGAGCACCTGGCCACTAGGTTCATGGGTTGGCCAGTCGCACTGAGCACTCCCACCTTCCTGCCCAGTTCTTCCCTGGGCTCCGGGGTGCTGCAGTGAATGCCGAGTGAAAAAGAAAAAAATGGTTTCACACTCACCCCACCTGCCGGTTCACCTGAGACAGAAATAGGCTCCCACTGGAAAGAGAGAACAAGAAAGAACCCTTACTATGATCAGAAAGGGAAGCGGTATCTCAAAACTATGCCTCTGCTTTCAAAATCAGGCTTCCCAGTTATGGAACTGGAGAAGCTCCTTTAACCCCAACATCAGTTACAAATACCATGTTTTACAGGAACTGGCTACAGCTGTTCTTTTCAGTGCTTCACCATTTTAACAAGATATCAAGGGCCTGATGTTATGCATAACCAGCAGATTTTTACCTTCTTTTTGCTAGCTGTTGGGGCTTGAATTACTGGTTCTCCTTGGTAACACATTCGCTTGCTTTACTGGTCTTATCATACGATATATTGCACAGGGTGTAGTAACAATAAACGTATTTTAACAGCCTGTAGCCTTTTGTTTAGCCACTACATTACACACTTGTTATTCCTACAATTAATATTCAAAATACATGCTTTATCACATTCAGTCTTGGTTTGTTACTGACCCACATATACTACTTACACTGTGCTTCAGGATGCAAACAAGCATGCAGCCCATGAACAGCTGAGCTGGGGAGGAGGCTAGCTAGCGCCCTAATTCATTTCAGTCTAAAAAAGCCAAGTTAGCAAAAACCAACTGTTTAAGCTCACCAATGTCATTTTAAATGAAACACTACACTAGCTCTGTCAGCAGATCAGAGAGGCCAGTCCCTTCCAGCAGGGAGGGAGGTGAAGGACAATTAGGGCTGATAACTTCTCTTGTTAGTGCAGCTGTTGGGCGTTACGCCAAGAGAAAAGGTAGCAAGTGTAAACAGAGTTCCAGGGTGATTATAATTCCTTTTTTTCTAAATATGT
Source organism: Ciconia boyciana (assembly GCF_034638445.1). Classification (NCBI taxonomy): domain Eukaryota; kingdom Metazoa; phylum Chordata; class Aves; order Ciconiiformes; family Ciconiidae; genus Ciconia; species Ciconia boyciana. The sequence goes on from NC_132938.1 coordinate 44,991,534, forward strand.
TGAACACTAATTCAGCAAGATACTGATACCTGTACCTACCACCAATCATGTAAATATTCCCATTCTCTTTAATAGGATAGCAACTCAAGTACGAAAGTGATGCAAGTACTTAAGTCTTTAATGTAATAATCTACAGATACAGAACTAGGGAGAGATTTTAGTACACCTCTTCCATGCCCCCCTGTGGACTGTTTCCCTCATTCTGTCACTATCCTTAAACTTCTTCCAGCCTTAAATTCACAGCTTTTCATAGGCTGACACAGAGCATCATCTAAGTTAGTTCAGGCACATCTGTAGCCTTTTGACATGTAGTCATAAAAAGCTGCCATTGCTGTAGCTAGAGCCTGGTACTTTCCCCATTTACTAAAATAAAAGCACTTACAAATGATTACCTGATCACCAGTTTACTATATGATTAGTTAATAGAATAAATGGATGTTTTCTTCAGAGAGCAAGATATAAAAAGAAGGTAATTCTATCTATAACAAGTGGCTGTATCTGCATTATTTTTCTAAAAGAAAAATGAATTTTTGTTAACTAAAGAAAAAAACTGTTCCAAACAGAAGAGATTATATATAACTGGATACTTTTCTAATGATTTTGAATGGGTTGGGTTTTTTTAAATCCAAAGTGGAAATAGCAAGAAGTTTACATTAAAATTCAGAGGAGAAAAAACTCCTCTGGTTAGATGCCTAATAACATAGAGATTTCAACAGCATCCTATTAATGACCCTCAATTTGTTTGCTAGCTCTACCAAGGCTATTCAGCATTTAAGTTAGCAGCCAGCCTTTCATTTGAACTCTCCCAGCATGGGAAAGATGTTATTCTAAGGAAGTAGAGGAGGGTCAAGAAACTTCTGAAGACACTGTCCTACTAATTCCTAAACTGGAGCAGAAGATGAAGCTTGTAGCAAGAGCACTTCCATGTGCCAGTGTGATGTCAAGCATCAGTAGCCGGCTGAAGTCAAACAAGGTTTCTCAAGCTGTTCAGACTACAACTTTACAAGAAAGTGTTTGCTGATCATATGGTTATACACAATTTTTCACAGTAAAAGTATGCAGAAAAACAGGATTTCTAGCAATTCAGCTGCAGAACTGTTTCCCAAAGGCCATAGCCTGTTGCTGAGCATTCACAACAGTGGATGGCAAAAGTTACCACTGGATTCAGCTGAGAGGGATGTATGTCCTCACCTGGAAGAAGAGGATTTTACATTCTTGTCCTAAAAAATGACATCTTCCATTTAAGCGTCTGCAGTGTTTTGCATGGTTACTATAATATTTCTTTGTTAATAAAGGAAGCAGTAAAATATTGGAGGCAAAATTATAATATAGAGGGGGAAATCTTAGTGGAATTTCCTATGGCAGTGTGAGGTTTTTATTCACAAAAGGAGCAGCCATCTCGAATCTAATAACCAGATGTGTCCAGAACTCAGTGCTTCCAAATATTTCAGGTATGTGAGGTTTCAGAACATGACACGTTATGCCAAAAATGCACACAGGAGAGGAAACAGGTAATTGGGAGGGAAATGCGCAGTAGTAGACATGCCAAACTGCCCTTGCTCAACATGTGAAAGCTCGGAAAGAGGATCTTTGTGGTGGAAAGAAAAGACACGAGGTTATTTTCTACTCCCAGGGATGGCATTTGTAATCCAGAATAATTCCACTGAAGTCACTGGCTTTAAATATAGAGTGGAAAATGGACTCTGGCTGTTATCCCTTTTTAAAGACAACAGGAGGTGGAGAGACAGTTCAGCACATCTTTAAGTCTCTCCTCCTCTCTAGGGACATCTAGGATAAGGGCCAAACAGATACCTAAACACCTGGATTTGCTGACTCACAAAAAATGTTGGATTAAGGGGTGGTACAGAGGATGGTCACCTCATCAGCCAAAATTTGTTTGTCCCATCTCTCCAACAGAGGATGCTACCCAGCAGCAGGGGTGGTTTGAGTCACAACGCATTTCCTGCTTCACAGAATTTCAAGGTGGAAATATAATAATATAGTCTTGGCAGTAATAGGTAGCATAGATGTCCAGATTCTGTTTTAAGTTTTGGTCATCAAATAATAATTAAAGGGTATTTAGGGCATTTACATAGTTCTTAATTTTATGCTTAGATTTTCCACTTAGAATCCATGTTCTTTGTAGCATTTTTTTAGCTTTGCAAAGCAAGTTTTCCAAATATTAAAGACTTACTTTGGGAGAAAAAAAAGCAGTAACAGGAAGTGTTTGCAACTTGATTTTTATCTTTTGGTTATTTTGATCTACTATTTTCTAACGGAAAAACATTCTTTGGAAAAGTAGGACATGGGAAATTTTTTTCCCCATTTTAGACTTCTGAGTGCATTCCAGACACACACATACACAAAAAAAGAGGGTTTATATTTAACTATCCATTGATTCCTCAGATAATAACCATATTGTAGCTTTCCTGCCATTTTTTGTCCCAGATTGCTGTTTTGTTCTTTTCCCATCCCCTAGGTAGAAAGGCAAAATATTTGAATAGCTAAATAAACCTACGGATTTTACTCTACATGGTCATAGCTGAGTCCTCTCTCTTTATATCTTATTCTGATTCTGCAAGTGGGAAATAATTGAGATACATTCCTTGAACTTATAACACAGATGAGAGTTGCAAGATTGTATGGGAAAGGTCTGTCATCTCCGCACAGCTAGTTCCCATCGTGTCTCTTCATGTACCCTCTTTGTAATCTCATTGTAAACAAATCATTGTGGGCATATACATTATGAAGAGGTAGAAAAGACATTGTTGGTATAAGCAAAATGAATGTGAGCTATTGCCTCAAAATATTCCAGCAAGTTAGTGCTTAGCTGCACACAGCACAGATTCACAGCTGGTACCTATTGGTAGGCTTCCGCTAGCTTCCCTACAGCAATGCCAGCGACAGCCGCTGTGGACCTTCTGCCTAACCTCAGCATCCTAAAATTTCAAGGCATAGTCAAGTTTCAAGGTTTCCAACACAATATCTAGAAGAAATACCTGGGAAACATCAAAGGAAAATATACGCTGAGATTGACAGAATCTCAGTAATGGTAATTGTGACTCTGACGTTTGAGGAACTATTGCTAAGGAATCTTAGTTATTTAGCTGATGACAGGGAACTGTAGAGAAGAAGAGTAAATCAAACAGAATCCCCTTTTTAAGCTTCCCATCCTCCCCCCAATAATCTTCTCAGGTATGAAAATCCACAGTACAATTGTGTGATGTCCTGGAGAAGAACTGGTTTAAAATTAAGTGTAGTGTGACTTTATTGTTTTCCTTCATTGTACATTCAGCGTCCCCATAAACACACAGCTTTCAAGTTCTCAGCTTCGGCTGTAGTGAAGAAAGAGTTTCACTGCATGTGCTCCTGGATGTTTGTGCTCTTAGCTGCTTACCTACCGTTAATGAAGCTTATCCTGATATTTCCTCTCACTACTAAGCACGGTTTTGATTCTAAGATTAAGGCTATCCAGGTTCTAATCCAAGACTATCAAAGAATAAAGCAGCAGCTCAAACTATTTGGATGAACAAGTTTTTCAAGCATTGAACTTGATGTGGTAGGGATTAGGGTAGGTCAAACAAAGCCATTTCATGGGCCATCCTCTCTTGGAGGAAAAATATGCCTTGCAAGGCAAAATGAGAAATAGAATATGAATAAAACCATGAGATAGTCCTGAAGTGTGAGTCACATACAGCTGACTGTAACACACTAAGAAAAGTGCTGGGCCTTGCACACCCCACTAGTTTAGTGAGAGAACAGGTTGTTAATTTATTATTGCCCAACAAATACAAAGGTCTGAGATAACCCCTATTGTTGCTCTTCTGTGAAAGACTAGGTGAAGAAAACACTTCAAGTGAAACATTAAAATTCAGGGAAGACTAAATATATGTGTATATTTAAATCTATATAGATGTATATAGATATATATCTATATAGACATATAGATGTATATATTTATATATGTATGTATATGTATATGAATAAAACATTCACAATCTTTGTTTCCCTTTTGTGAGTGCTTTTTTATGGCTTGGGCAATATCCACCTAAGTATTCATTTGTCTAAAAGAAAGTGCAAGTTGTCATGGAGTAGTTTGCTCTAATAGAAGAGACTTCATGGTACGAGGAACTGAGAGTAAAAAGAAGCAGAAAAGGAACAGAACGGCAGTTTATGATCACACCTTTCTAGCCCCATCTTCAAGGAGAAGAATTCCTGAGTGACAATCTGGCAGGACATGAAGTATAAAGACTACTCTTTGCTTCATACCTCAACAATTTCTATCCAAAGGCCCAGAATAACAAGGTTGTTCATTAGAACTGATAAAGCAGTGCATGTTCTGTGACTGTATGACCTTCTATTACCAGCAGCATAGTTTCACCTTTTAGATAATAAATTTCGTTGTATGGCAATCTCTTTCACATTTACTGACCTGGAAACCAGCACCTTCTGCAGTGCACAGGCCATATCAGGATTTTAGCATGCATCTCAGGCACGTTGCAATAAAAAAAGGAGGTTGTGGAGAAAGAACAATTACAAACTGCTGAGGGGTGGGGGGAGGAATGTATGGCTTTGACATCCCATCCTTCCCCATGGAAGCAGATGGAATTGAGAGGAATGGAGACTTGCAAGACAAATAATTTTCTTGGATATTATGGGAGCTGAAGCTGCTGACATTATAAATATCATGCAAGCAAGCCAGTCTTTAATTAGTAAATTCTAGGAATAGTGTACTTCCAAGAAAATTGAGAAACATGTAAGACTGAAGGAGGAGAGAAAGCCCTTTTAAGCATTTTGATTGATCTTAAAATCAAACACATTCCTACAACATTTCAGCAGGTTCTGTTATAGTTGAAAATTAGGTTCAGAATCAAAGCTAAAAATCTCACTTGGTTTCATTCAGAGCATGGATAGTAAGGGAACCAACCCAGAAGCAAAAAACCCAGATATTTTTAATGGCATACAGATACTGCCCATGGAATCCAAGCCTGAATTCTCATAACCCCATAATTAATGCACCCAGAAATGCTCTTAGATTGATGAAGCAGAGGCTCAAAGGGATGTGTCATTGTCTAAAGCCTCAGGAAACAATTAAACCAGATGGGACAATCATCTGAAAGGGCATACCCATGAAGAATAAAGGATTGGTTCAGCCAAGGAACACAAACAGCATTGAAACAGTCTTTCAAAAGGACAACAATCTTATTGAAAAAAGTTCATGCGATGAAAAGTCTACTGTACAGCTACATGAACAGCAAAGGTGAATTAGGCTCACTAAGAAAATACTGAACATTAGTTCTGCTTCTGAATTTGCCTAGTTTCAGCTGCCAACTATTTGGTCTCGTTCAGTCTTTCTTTGCTAGACTGTGGGTTAAATTATGTGGCTACATTAATAAAAACTATGAAACTAGTAAAAATGCTTTTAAGTATAAGAATTACCCCATAAAATATAAAAAATCTGAATTGACATTTTTACAAATGAAAGATTCAAGTGGTAGCGGAATAATAGGTTTTTTCAAGACTTTACTGTTTACCTTTCAATAACACTTTTTTAGAATTATTTTTCAACCTACAGTTTTCAAAGGCACCTAAGGCATCTAGGAAGTTTTATCATAAGTGTATTGTTTTGGTACACAAACATTCACTGCAATCTTTTTACAATCTTTTAGATCTGTATTTATTATATTTTTATTTTGGAATTCATAGTGTTTTCTATTTTTATCTTGGCTTCAATTTTCTCAAATTTAAAACAAGGTTTTAAAGACAAATTAATTTTTAAACAGTCTGTGAACACATCTCCATGTTTAATTGCTTTGCTGAAGCAAAATTCCACTGGGTAAAAATTTCATTCTTCCATGACACTTGTTCAAGTGTATTATATGTAATTATTATTTTTTTTGTTTGGACTTTGTTTTCCTGGCAACTATTTATCTGAGAATTCTTAACATACTGTGCCAGCAACTTATGTAAACCCACAACTAATAGTACTGAATATTTTTCATGTTAATTTGAATTTATCTTGGCATCTTGTAATACCATCCAGTGCATTGGCAAACAAATATTGAATGACTTAACTTAGAATGTCCTCCAAATTTTGTTTCTTTTCAGTGGAAATCCCCTGCAAGCTATGTCTAACTTTTGAGACATTACAAAAATGATCAGAAGATTCTGCAGATGTTTAACATCTTGCATATTACCACATAAGTTAACAGGCATCTGATATCGAGGCCTGTCAGACATATGTGGAAATAGAGAGCTGAAGACAGAATTTGTATTTATTTGGAAGGGCATGTATCATGACCTGGTTTAACAAAGTTCAGAATCAGTTTCTTTTTCATTTAGTCTTTCAGTTGCCTGAAGAGGGTACAAGAAAGCATTCCCTTCAGAAGTTTCTTTTGCAAAAGACCTACTAAAACAGCTAATAAGTAGGATTTTTAGGTCAAAATTCAGTAAAAGATTCAGGTCTACCAGCTTCAGCACAATGCATGTAGGGCATCTGGTGCACCAGACGTGGTGCAGGGCAGCCTGCACGCTGAGCCAGCAGCCACCATTGTCGTTTTGGTATAGTCACCAGCTATATTAGAGCTGTATGTTACATATTTTAAAATATTCCTGTAAGCAGTAACTGGACCCCAGGCTTCCCTGGCCTCTTCGGTAAGGTGGCTGCCCGGCCCTCCCGGCGGAGGGGCACCTGCTTGCCCCTAGCTCCCTAACACAAGGGTCTGCCTGGGATTCACTTGTCTAACACAGGCATCTAATCTAGACGTGAGTCATAAAACCAGGAGTCTGCGTTCCCTTTATGGCAAACAGAATAGCTGCCTTCAAGGATTGCTGAGTAATTAAGTGCCTAAAATAGCCTAGAGAAGACGATGTATACATTCTTGCCCTGCTCCTTTGCTCCCACACACGTTTATGTACGTATGCACACAGTGAATCCAAAAGATAAACTTTGCAGCATCTAAGTCTTTTCTTTGCAGTAAGATCTTTCTGGGGCCTAAGATTTTATACACCAAACATCTGCAAGAACTGCCTCCCAACAGTTTTTATTACATCTGTTACAATCTGGTAACACTGGGACTGGAGTGAATGCCCTCATTTGCCACACAGTAGTAATAAATGCTGTGCAGCACAAGCCAGTTAGTTGTGTTTCCGTGTGCTCCTGCTCCCAAAGCTGCTTGTGTATGTTATCCAAAACTTCTTTAAACTAAAACGCATTCCAGCCCCCATAGGAAACACAAAGCAGATATGCTGATATGTGCATATACAGGGATAAAGATCACTGTCATGGTAAACCTTCAAATAAATTACCTGACTCTGAAAGAGAAAGAAGGAGGTATTAGGTTTACTGCTATTCCTTTCCAGACTGAGTTTCTAAGACCATGTCTGAGAAACCATGTCTCAGACCATGTCTGATCCATGGGATCCAGGAGCACTTCCCAGCCTCCAAGTCTTAATGTATGCCTGCCACGCTCTGACGTGGAGTCAGAGGCATAGGCCAGATCTTTCCTCCTATACCCCCAGGGAGGTGTAGCAGCTGTCTTCTACTTCCATTGGAAGAAACCTAAGCATGCAGGCCAAAAGCAAGCTACTGGTGGGGTCCCCATTCTGGAGACCTGAAGATTCAGGATGCCAGGCCATGCCAGGGGACTTGCCTCACAGTACAAATGCAAACTTAGGACCTTTAGACACCAGAAAGCCCTCTAATCCACTCCTGATGGGTCTTGGCACAAGTGATCCTTGAGCTGCTCAGGCTAGGTTAGTTTTTGACACACCAGAGAGAGAACTGGAAGCAGCCACGTAAAGTCACATGAGCAGATATTTAGTGAGCTGAAGGGAAGGAAGTCAGACTGTAATTTCATACTGGTCTTGGCAGCCAAGTCCTCTCTTGAATCTTGTCCATAGTTTCTGAAATGTGTTTCATTTACCTTTTGTGCGAGAGGTGCTGGAATGTGGAGGAGGGATGTTGGTTCTGCACCCTTGGACACCAGCACACGCACCACGGTGGACTGCAAAACAGATGCTCCTCCAAGTCCATGAACTGGAATCTCACATTACTGGATGGTATTGCAACACTGTGAAGCCCTCTATTGCTGCCACGCTGCAGTCAGGTGAGAAGTTCATCTAGCTCTATATTTTGTCTCAAATTATGGCCCTGACCACATCCTCAGTGGGTGAATGTAACAAAAATGTTACCCTGATTTACCCTCCTATCTTCCACTGAGCAGCAGTTCAGAGGCTTAGTGAGCTGCAGGTTGCCACTGGTCCAGCTAATCTCCATTATTTCTACTTTAGGTCTTGCAATGACTCTTAACAAGTTCCATGACCAGTTCTGCACTTTGTGAAAGTGGACTTCATTTCTTATTATTTTGCATCTTTTTCCTGGAAAAGATGAAGAACAATTACTGCTTATGCAAAATGAGCAGCCTTGGCTCCAGATAGTCCTCACTACTCAGATTCCAGGCTTGAGGGTCTGATAAAAGCCTCAGTGAAACTAACGGGAATCTTTCCAGAGTAGCTTTACCTAAAGTCTAAAGGCACACACATACTGCGCTCCTAGAATCCCATAGGCACATAATCCTACTCAGCCCTTTACTAAAGAATGATTAGCAAAAAGGTCTACAAAATCTACTTATTTCACAATACTAAACTGCTTCCAGTGCATTCCCAGATGTCAAATTCCCTCTACATTCCCAATGCAGGAGCCAAACTCTTCAGCTTCTCTCTTTGACAATTTCCACTGTGCACAGAGGGATGTGTGATTACAAAAATCTGTGGTGGCTTAACTGAGTATGAAAGTAGGACAAAGATAAAATAACATGAAGTATTAACCATCAATTCAGGAAAAATCTAGCACTGTGATAAATGGTGCCTAATCTTGGATGTGTTTAAGTCATTGCTGAAATACAATGCCTGAGGCATGGAGAGGCAAAACAAGGAGGGCTGAAGAAAGATCAGCACTGCAAGATCAGCCATTTAATTCAATTAATACAGTCCCATTATCACAGCTAGTAAAAGTAAACAGCAGTTGTTTCTAACTACCTCATTTTTATACCACCTATTCCAATACTTGCTATACTGCTCAAAACCTTAGCCCCTGGAGGCACAGGATTACATCAACTTAGTTGTCATGTTCTTCTCCCCCTAAAGCAGGCTTTAAGAATGGCAACTTGAAGCAAGCTCACTCAAAACCCTCACAAGCCAGGAGACAAACCAACCCACTGGGTTTCTTATGCCATGACTTTCAGAAAATCTCCTGAGTGTTTTTGTTTTCTGGGTTTAATTATAGAAGTCAGAAATACTGGAACAGAGGCTGTGTCAATGACCGAACTTATGAGTCAAATTAACAAGCAGTAAATTATTCACAACAGATGTAGCTCTACATAAACAGAAATGTACAGGACGAATAAAATACCTGCAAGAAGACGATCAGAATGAGCTCTTTGCAAGATTCAGGAAGGCAGAAAGCAAGCGCTGCAGTGATGTTTCTGGGTCCTGCGTTTCCAGTACTAACTACAGGTAAGAAACAAGGCACTCCTCCGCTGGAGCTGGTTTACCGAGAAGCTCTAGACAGCTGCTCTAACTCTTAGAGAGGTGGTCATTAAACTGCTGCTATTCTGCAGCCTCCGCAGGCCTGAGTCAAACCAAGCTCAGATATGGGAGAGAATCAGGCTCATGGGAACTGCGCCTTTTAACTTTAAATTCCAGCTCCTCTAAACCTACCTGTCATCCTTCGCTGAATCCTCTTCCTTTCATGGGCTAGTTATTAAGTGTTCCTAACACACCTGTTAGATCTGTTAACCTCAGAGAAAGAAACTTGGCAGCAATTCTTTCTGACATACCATCTCAGTTTTAATTTACACTTTAATGTATATTATTATCAGGTCAGGAATAGACAGGACTATACGTGAATTCACATATATCAACATGAACACAACAACCTAGCAAAAGGGAAACATTTTCAGACGCAGTGATTTTATTTGACTTACTTTGTTATTATAATCCTGACCACTGTAGTTATAAGGAATGCATATTACCACAGGCTTGCAAGCACACTGTGCTTTCTAATTCTAAGGATTGATATAGAAAAAAGAAAAGATTTGTAAATACTGTGGAAGGGAGAGACACACAACACCGTATGCCCTGTCTCCACTGACTGTGCACAGATGAAGAGTATCTCATTCTTAGCCATGACTTTACTTGAAAACTTGCATGGCAAAAGCGCTCAGAAAGATGTATACTCCAAAAGGAGGATGTTCTGGCACAAAGTTATGGGGCTATGGATGGCTCTCAGTGTGATACTGGCACTAATCCCAGTCTCGTTTCTCCGTTCAAACAGCAAATTAACTGGCACACGCACCTCACTGAGGATGTTTATGGCATACTCTGCAGATATGCACAGCCAAAGAGGCCACATTTTGAACCTGTAAATTACTCACACATTTTACATTTTAAATAAACCTGTAGATTTATTGTACAATAGTACAGCATGTGCCTTTTTACCAAAAGCTCAGCATCACACAACACTTTAATCTTCCATTTAAACATACACAGTCCTACAACACAGCTCAGTTCAGCTAGGAAAGCTACATAATGAATTAATTTATTGAGAGTCCTGGCTACGCTGTTCTTAAGGATGTTTACCTACAGCAAGAACAGTGGCAGTGGTTCTGGTGTTTAACATTTGATCACTTTAATCTGTTCTCAGCACAGTAATAGCAAGCAGTCATCTAGAGCAAAACAAAGAGATCATTGCAGGGACACTACATTTAATCGCAAATGCATGAAACAGTAGAACAGAGGATCTCACACATATAATACAAGTAAGGATGAGAAATCTGTTATGAGATCACTTCGATGTAATATCTGTACTAACTATGCCATACAATCCACCACACGGGAAGACCGGATGCATGACAGGCATCGCACCATGTAGTAATATTGTTTGGATTGAAATTGTTAAGTTTGGAAGGGGCAGAGCAGGGTGTTCTGTACAAATATACACTTGCCTTATTACATTAGCTTACAGGGCAGAAACACTCCTGTAGCCATTTGCCCACATACCAGCAGTCTCTTGTTTTAATGCATTTTTTGTAGTTTGCTTCGATTTTACCTGGATCAGTCAAAAACAATATCGTTACTTCCATACACAGAGTGGGTTTTGTGCTACGTGTCTTAGCCTTTCAAATTGTCATAAACACCCGAGTTGGAGTAACTGGGCATCCTTTACGCACACCCTTGTGCACAGCTAGCCACAAGTTATCATCAAGACATGTTCAGACATGATTCTTCATTTGCCACAGGGATTCCTCATCGCAATGGAGATTCGAAGTTCATCACTGCTTAACGACTTACAGCCAGTGAAGTTCCCCTGAAGTTTGGAATTACATGTCTACTACCCAAATGAGTTACAGGTTACATAGCAAATTCTTCATCAGGGAAAGTTTATGCCTTTCTATTGCTGTTCAATTTATCAATGTGTGTCAAACCTTAAGCCTGTTACTTTAAAGGTTCAAGTGCTATTTTGATTAAAGAATTTCAAATTCTCAAAAAACAGTATTTTCTGTAGATTTTTAAATACCCAAAGGAGGTAAATTTGGATCCTACTCCTGAACGTGTGATTTTTCACTTATGGCGGGAGCATGATAGTGCATTGTTGGTCGGTTCTGAACGGTACTGAACTCCTACAGCATCAACTAAAATAATATGCTAATCAAAACACAGACAGTGATACTAAAGAATCAGAGGAGGGAAATCTATATCGAACATCTGATCTTGAATTAAAATAGACCAGCAACAGTGTGTAAGCTTTCAAACAGATGAGATGCTTAGCTGCTATCAAGTAGCATACCAGCCGTGGTTTCAGAAGAATTATACCAAACTTGCACCCACTACGGTTCATATGTATTCTATGACTCTGCAAATTTCACTCATCTTAGACAAAAAACTAAAGCAAATTAATTCAAGTATACTAAAAAAAATGGGAGGAAGAAGGATCTTTTTAAAATCAAAATTGCTTTTTGTATCACCTTCAAGTGTTTTGGGAAAATTTCACCACGCTGAAAAAATTTTCACTTATCTAAAGCTAGAAGCAAGACAGATAAGACTAACCAGCAGAAGAAACAAAGTTGGAAACAAAACCATTCTTGGCTTGTGAGACTAAATGCATGTCCTCAGTAGACTTCCAGTTCATTGTCTAAACTGTAATGTTTTGGTAGCTTTTGGTGAAGATATAAACTTTTGGCTGATTATCTAGACACCACTGACACATGTAAAGATTGTTGAAAAGGTAGTTATCTAATTAAACAGACATCATCTGAAATGACTTCTTTTTTCTTGCTATAAAACAAACACAAGCAGCATATTAACAAGATGCACAAGGTCTTCTTCTTCACCCATTCACAATTTTTAATTTGGTTAATAAGTAATGAGAAATAATTAAAACCTGATCTTGAAATATCATTAACAGTTTAAGGAATAAAACTCTGCTATTTCCTGAATTCATTCCATGCCATCTTTAATAAAAGAGCTTAAGCAGATTCCTTCTGCTTACTAAAATGAAGTCAGCTTATGTTTCTTACATATTTAAATAGCCCCAACACCAAAGACATACAAAATGTTATACTGAATTTTAATCCTTGTAAAACATTATAACACCACACACTGTTATTATAAATCTTTTCAATAACATCCATTATAGAACTCAGTAAAGAGCACTGTCTATTACTATGCACTGTCAAATATTTCTGGCAGTATTGGGAATTGACTACAGCATATTTCTTTTTTAAAATCAAGAGTTAACCTACATATTCTGAACTTGCAAATAATACACAACAGATTGTACTTCCATATATGCTGCAGAGATATTCACTCATTTTTTTCTGATTTGTATGTAAGAGTAAATTTTCTATAACAATATGAAAGAAAATTAATAACTTATTTATCTAGCTAGGAGGCTAGTAGTTATTTATAATCATATCAATCAAAAGATGACTGAAAAAATTCAAAGTTAATTATTGTGAAGTGCACAAAATCTAGAATATAGGGACTTTCCACAGTACATTATACTAAGTCAACATATAATAGATTAAAAGCTGTAAAGCCAAAATCTTCATTTAAAAATTTAGTGTTTCTGACATCATCTTCCACCATTCCATCAACTCTTCTTTCTCCTCTTCTTTTCTTTCAGACAATGACTCCAGTTCAAAATCAACCTGAGTAAAAGAAACAATCAAAAACATCAGTAAGATCAGTAGAGGGAGAGAAGTGTAGGCTTTTAAGAGTCATTTATTGAAAGAAGTTGTTTAACACAGACATGGGGCTTAGGGAGGTACCTTCCATTTTAGGCTAGGATTATTTCAAAGTCTCTCAGGCCTGATTTAAATATGTGCAATTCTAGTATATCAGTACAATAAACTTATCTAAAAAGTGCACATAGGTGACCAAAATTTCCAAAAGAAATCAGACATCTGTCCAGTCTTTGGACAGACTTGTCTAAACACTTGAAAAAATGGGGGCCAATGAAATTAAAATTGAATAATAGCCAGCCACATAAATCTTCTAGCATATAATAAAAAGTATCATCAGTGTATTGCTGTCTAATACCTAGCAATGCAGACCCCCACCGTATCAAAACACATATTCAATTTTATGCCATCAAGAAGATCCAGGGAGCTTTTCTGACACATGGTTCATTAGTGCAGATACGATGTGCTAGTGTAGTATATCCTAGCATATGATACACTAGAGAAATAAGCATTTATTTTAATTAAGAGTGGAATTCACACCTGTACAGAAGACAAATTAAAAATGCTTCTAAACTCTTAGATGCAGTCTAGGTCTTATTCACTATACACAATGGGTATCTACACCAAGCGGAGCTCCATCGCTATCTTTCTGCACAGATCTCAACACTGGTTTTAACCTATGCAGGTAGTCACTTGACAATTTAGATTGACAATATCAAGTCTCAATGAAAACTTCAACATCTCTTACTTTTTATGTCACACTATTTAAAGATATTCTGTAATCTTCTATCTGATTGGCTATTCACACATCAACCAATAAAAAAAAAAGTATAAGTATCTCAATCTTATCCCTCACTGTGTCTTTTCATTTTAAATAAGACCAACAGGAGATGAAATGAGTTTACAATGAAATTACTCTCAGTTGCTTGTGCAACTACTAGAAGATTAGATTTCTAGTCTGTCTTCTAATTTAGCATATTCTGAAATACTATGAAAAATCACCTTCTGCTTGTGTGTATACCATGAAGGGAAAAAAATAAGAGACTTTTAAAATATATAATAGATGATAAACCAACATACACGTGAGCACTTACCACAACTGCAGGGCTAAAGGGCACAGCCACTTTTTTAGTTATTGCTAGATAGCCTGGTGCTGAGGCTGTAAGTTTGTAATTTCCAGGCACAAGCAATCTCCAGTAATCACCATCCTTGGCTGTAGAGAAGAAGAAAAAAAATCCAAATAAATATGTATAAAACTAATTATGCAGCTAAGCAGAAGGGACTGTATATCTTGTCAGCATCTTTTGTATTCCTGTCAGTCCTTTCCTTTTGTCTGTCTGAAAGGATTCTTCTGTAAGGGCTGTATAAATATATCATTAGAGATTTTCTTCTTTTCAGGTAACCAAAACACAGATTTAAACTCTGAAGTTGTGCTGTAGCCTCCATGAAAGATTTTGCCTGCTGAGGCTGAAGGCTCTCCAGTACACTGAAAAAAAAAGGACAATCTGGGACATTATTCTACTTTAGAAGCACCCCCTGGCCAATGTGCAGCTCCTGTTAAGTGTCGGAGTTTCAATTTGCAATGCAATGTGGATTTTTAATGTCCCTCAGTATTCTGAAAATCCAAATTTAAATAAATTTTATTCTCAACAAATGTAAACAAATAGGACCATCTTTCTCAATTTATCATGCTGCAAAAGCTATAAATGATCATTTCCTGGAATATTCCATGTGTAAGACCCCTGAAGCATCATTATCTACATGTTTCAGTATCCAGGCAATGTCTAGGGCTTTTTTCTTCCATTTAGCTAAACAAAGAAATGAAAGTTTGAGCCACTTGGGTCAAAGAAAGGCTCCTACTGCACTGACTGTTACTGCAGACCATCTTTTTCAGTCACAGAATAAAAATGCATCATCCTCTTCTCTAGAAATGACCCTCTTCCATTTTCACAAAGAATCAGATCCTCCCTGCACAAGAACTGGGCAATCATCTAATTTGTCACAGGCTAATACTCTGAATTTCTCTATCTCCACGCAGAATTTCAGAAAACATTGCGAGGCTATTCTAAAGGTCAGTTAGCAGTGCCATTTAAAGCACTTCGCCACACTCTTACTGCCAGTTCCTTAAATGCTTTTTCAGCACATCTGCAGCTACATAGCGCACAGAGGGAAATATTACTTAAATGCCTGCAATTCACACGGTCAAAACATGTCAGTAGTCAGTCCAGTTGTTCCCAGACTTTTCTCTTCATAAAACAGAAAGGAAAAAAATTACTGCTGCAGAGCTACGATAATGATCTATTCTAATTCCTGGCACTGGAACAAAGCTGAATTTTAACTCACGAACAAAGGAGCAGGGAAAAAAAAGTCAAAGGATATTTATCCTTCTTTTTGAATGTGCTAAAATTCGAGTACTTGTTTTCTCACTGTTTTGACAATACGTAACTTCCAGCCTTATACATGCACAATGATGTGAAAGGATTCATGATTAGATGCTTTTTTGTATCATAGAAGCACGAGCTGTAGCATCGTATGCATCACTCTCATACCTCAAAATATTTCTTTGCACAGCTTATCCCCTTTTTATTATTCCTGAAAATTTACGTCCAGCCTCTATACTTTTTACCTTCTTATATACAGTGACAGAAGGTGGCTAATGTTATCATAGACTGTTCTCCTGCTTTGCAGAAATGCTGCTCTCTTTGCAAGGGATGTGAGAACAAACACAAACCGAAGCCAACTGAAGGGTCTACCAGTCCTGTTTCATAGTATTCTGCATCTCTGTAACAGTATAGTGAGACATATCATTGAGAAAATGACCATAGTGTTAGCTCATGCATAAAGCATTGGCATTTTATTATTGTTTTTCTAATTAGTATCTTGTACAAACAAAAAAAATTGCCACTCAGAATAAGAAGACATAGGTCTAGAGGGAAGACTGCAAGTTGGCACTGTGCAAGCTACCTTTGAATTCATTCCTAGAATAAAGCACAACACCACTGAAGAGAGGACACACAATTTTCTATAAACACCAACATGATACTTTCCTCTTTTAGAGCTGCCCTTCTAAAAAATGTCACATAATTGCAAACAGCAGAGAGAATTTACCTTTGCAGGAGAAAGTTATGTGAACTGAAAATCTGTCAAGAATTTACATACCAAAAGGTATGATTGCATCATAACTAACATAACAGTTTTGGACTACAATTTAGCCTACAAACTCAAAACGGCACTGCCAACAGGACTTTAAATCCTGGCAGAGTTGTGAAACACTACTTGCACCACAAATCAGAAGACAAACTGAGCATGAATAACCAAGAGCTACCAGAACCAATTCACGCCCGAGATCCATGAAGTCCCAACAACCAGTCTCCAGCTACTTTGAGAGCAAAATACAAGAGAAGGATTCATGAAATCCTGCAGGCAACAAGCTTCTTGAGGCACAACATGTTTTCTGGGCTTCAAAATTTTTCTCCCTTAAAGCTTCAGCTAATAAGATCTGAAATGGCTCCAGCTGCCAAGCAGAGGGAGTGACAATATGTTCCAGCACTTTCTTGTTTTCCTGAGGTACAGCACTCACCTGATGTAATGTCATGGCTTATCCCCTCCACAGAAATTGTAGCATTTGCTATTGGATTGCCCTGAAGATCTTTAACAAACCCCTTCACTCCTCGATGAATCTAAAATAAATAAATAAAGTCAGCAACACACAGGAGATCACTGGAAAATTCTTAAGACAGCATTTTCGTCAGTGAAATATCTATTGACATATCTAACGATGCATGTTATGGAGCCCACAGTCTACACGCCGACAACTATCAAGGATAATTACTAAACATCATAATGGAACAAACAGTGAAGCGGAAGAATAATTCAGCTGGTAGTTATACCAATTTCTCTG
Source organism: Ciconia boyciana (assembly GCF_034638445.1). Classification (NCBI taxonomy): domain Eukaryota; kingdom Metazoa; phylum Chordata; class Aves; order Ciconiiformes; family Ciconiidae; genus Ciconia; species Ciconia boyciana. The sequence goes on from NC_132938.1 coordinate 45,008,679, forward strand.
TGGAATGCAAGCATTTCTCAGAAATACGCAGCAAATCATAATCTATGTGAACACTGACTTGAAAGTCTTTGTCACTGGGGATTAATGAATGTGCTGAAAAGCTTTGAAAGACAGCCTAAAAAAAACACTTTTTTTTTTTTTTTTAAAGTTTCATCAACTGTAAGAATTTAGGGCTAATAATGGACATAACTACTTAAAAGTGAAACATTAACAAGGTTAAATGCAGGCACTTGGACTTTGATGGGCGATCCCAGTGTGAGATGCTTGAGCTCGCTATTGTGCGCCCAAAACATCCAGGTCTTTGAGCTGGGACCACACAGAGTCACAACACTCCCCACGTGGCCTGTGAGAGAAAGGTGATGGTGGGTCACGTCCTAGTTCCTTCTTGCCTCTTAGGCAACATACTGCAGGTAACAGCACCAGCAGTACCTAATCTGTCTGTTCCCAGCACATATGAAATTAAAGCTCTTGATTTGACCACAGTGTGTGGAGAGACCAGTCCTGCTGGTATTTCTTAAGCACGGTCTGAAAGCAGACTGAGCTCCTCAGAGGCAAGAGACTGAGGATCAACTACCTTTTCACAGCCTGAGACAGGGAGCTCTCAGCACTGGGGAAAACGGGACGTTTTGAACCTGTGCAGAGATGCATCTCACTGGGAGCCTGGAAATTAAGTGGGGAAGTGCTGTGCAGTTCAGGCTTCTCTCCGATTCTGTGATATTTGAAAAGACTTGTGGATCACTAATTTTATTTTGAGATTTTGATGCTCCTCTTTACGAACCTATATGGTGTATTCAGCTGCTATAATTTAGTTCACCAGATTCCTCTAATTTACACTGTGGGAGAAGCCTGACCAGATCAGCTTAGAAAAGCAGAAAGTACATATTTGCACTGTCCTCAGCAATCATGGGGGAGCTGGAGCATAGAGCTGGACCTCTTGTCCTGTAAGAGGATAAAAACCAATGCCAGATAGACCATCTGAACTTCAAGCACAAAGCCAGCAGCTCCACAGGAGCAGAGGAAGTTGGCAAAATCATCTCTTACACATTAGTAATTTGAAAATGCAGTGACACCGTAGTTTTCCATGAGTCAGAGAAAATTAACCCATGTGCAAAGGAGCTGAACAATTTGAGATGGATCCCGTCATAAATGGGTAAAAACCTGCAGTGCAGGCAGAGCTTTTTCCTCAGCCCACATACAACTTAGTAACAGAACTGTATAACAAACATTTCAAATTTTCAAATATTTCAGATTTCTGGCTAACTGAAGCACATCTCCACAAATAAATTCTTAAAGAAATGAATGTATTACTTGGCCAGTGCTGCTAACAAAGTATGTTTCTGATTCTGCAATCCTGAGTGTGCAGCTGTTACAGATATCAGATATATTTGTCATCTTTAACTACAATATCCAGGTTTCAGAAAGTCAAAACTCCCACGCTGCTTGGAACCATCATTTCAGTACAGCCTGTTACATTGGCATGAAATGGTTAAAAAAAACCCCAGCTACAACAAAAACCAAAAAACCCCCAAACACACACACATACAGATCTATTTCAGGAGTCTTAACTTCTAACAACCCATTAGCACAAGATTATCTAAACCCATGGCTATGCTTTACACTTCAGATTTTGTGTAATTTTTAACGGCACCATCACATTGACAGCTCTACATTTAATATCAGCAGCTCATGCAATCAGAGAGCAGTGGAGTATCCACAAAACCAGGATTAGAGATGTCCCTCGACGTTACACTGAACTGCCAGGCAGTTCCAGTCTAATCCAGCCACCTAGGCTCCCCGTACATCCAGAGTGATCCATCCCACGTCTGTAGGCACACTTTGCTATCTGTAGAGGGCAATCCATCTCTCTTAGCATACACATCAGTGCTGGGGGAATGAATTATACACTCTGGTGATGTGTATTACTTTTCATTGAGGAAGCCAACACAAATCATTTAAATTAAATGTCTGTAACAGCTTAAGTAAGATGAGATGAATTCCATGCTATAAGATCTTTCTTTTCCCCTCTTCTTCCACATATTTAGAAAGATCACGCAGGATTTACCACCTTAAGAGACGTATAAGAATTATGGAGCACCAATTGGATTCATATGAAATTTTGAATTAGATGTTCACACAGCACAAGGTTTAGAAGTTTTATGTACAATAACTAGAGTTTTGTCAGCCTCTTTTTTGTTACCTGCTCAATGTAATTGATAAGGGAGTTCTTGTTGTCCTCCCAGTAGCCCTTCAGAGTTTCTTCAGGTGGGAATTTTTCACAACTAAGCTCCACTGTGATTTCAAAGCAGTTGCTGCTGAGGTAATTGAAATCCTGCATTCCTGCAATGCCAGAAAAGAGAGTTAGTGATGCATTTTGCATTGTTCTGAAGTAAATAGAGTAAAGGGAGGCATGTGAGATGCTGGGGCTGTTAAGAAAAGAATAGCTGTAAGTACAGTTGGTCCAGTTCTACTTAATCAGCTTAGTTCTGAAATCAGGGGCATTAAATCAGAGAAACCAACAAGACAATTAATTCCCCAAAAAATTGTCTTCCCAAGGAAAGTTGAGAAAAGACTTAACACCTGGCCTGTATACTTCTACTTGATGTTGCACTTGGCCTGTATACTCCTACCTGCCACGTGTTTTTGGATAGCTGACATATAAATTACTTTTTTTTATCTTCAGGAACAGAAAATTATTTCTGATTATGGCTAAAATATTTCCAGATGAAAGTAAAAGGTGATCACTTTGTAAACCAAGAAGAATGACAATTAATTATAAAGCAAATGAAACATGACAAAGTGCCTTTGAAAAAGAGGTTTATAAAGACTGGTCAAAAACATGGGGGGTTTTTTTCCTGAAAATATAGGGTTTCAACTTAGTAACATTTTGCAAGAAAAGCATCTGTTTGCTAAGGAATATTCTTTGTCAAGCTTCTCAGCATAGATTCCAAATATTTATGATTTTCCACAAAAAAAAAAAAACACAACCAAAAGCAAACTACCTATAAACTTTATTTACACAGAAATTTTTCCATAGATAGGGGTATTTCCCACCCAATCAATGCCTCTGCAAAATCAACACATTAAGAGAAACATCATTATTAATGCAACTGTAATCACAGAAATTTAAAAATAGATACAGTAGGATCATCACTAGGAATAAAAACTTGATGGGAAAGATGTATTCTTTTACACTTCTGAGCTCCTTCTCTTACTACATGGAAATATTGGCTATTTTCTCAAATCAGTCAACCGATAACCAAAGTGGTTTCCTGTTTTGTAACTGGATCAACCAGCTGGAGAGGGACTGTGGCTGTCCCCAGGAGGGTTATAAACATATTCTTTGCAGAAGGTGATGCAGAATTAGTGCTTGCCTTCCCAGTCTATCTAGCTAGCAGAATCAGAGGATTCTCAAACGGACAACTGAAAAGAAAAAGACTACCAAGCATTTTGAGCATCCCCATGGAGGTCACTGAGGGATTTAAAAGTGCTTCAAACACAGCTAATTCATTCAGCCCTATGTTCCCCCATGCAAGCTACATATGAGACCTAATGCAGTCTCTTTACCAAAGCACCGGTGTTGTGCACCAGTCCAGAAATGTCCAGAGAGCTGATGTCATATCCAAGAGAACACCAAGGGCAGCAAACAGATTGAGTCAGATGGGATTTTGCCAACACATTAGGGTGAATCTATTTTCTGCCAACCAGGCAACGAGACTCCTAACTACTGATAGGAACAGGGACTTTTCAGATTCCTAAAAGAACTTTTTTATTTCTAAGCCTTTTTTAGATGGCTGAAAAATGAGGACGCAGAAGGCAAAGGTGCTCCTGGGAGGGATGGCTCTGATGTCCCAGCAGGCAGAATGCAAGATGGACCATTCAGCAGCACACAGCGAGAGTGCAGCGGAGTCACGAGTAAAATCCTAACAGCAGTGCTGACTGCCAGGCATCTGTTCCAGACACTAGATAATGTTGTTTTTCTAGATTTTTGTCTTTCTTCTACAAGAAAGAAGGAACCCATGAAGAGGAGAACTGGGAGCCGAAGGGCATGATGTAATTTTACTGTGGTGCCAACAACTCTTGACTGTTACTGCTCCAGTTCTCTGGAAGTTTCTCCCTCCCCCCCACCTCCCAAAGCAAGGTGATACTCAAGGATGCCCTAGTTTCTCAAGGACAGAATAAAGAAGCAATATATTTTCCAGTTTTGTGCACAATGGCCATATCCTGTAGTTTGTTTTCCAGCTCCGGGCTGGGGCCACAGTTTATGTGTTGCTCCTGAAAAAATTCAGCTTGCATCACTGAGCTGCAGGTGATGATCTGAATCTCTGGGATGGAGGTGAAGATAGCCTAGATCTAATCTGTGGCCTACTACATCTGTAATCTGGAGAGCATTGGGCTGGCTACATACAATTTGCACTCTTTACCTGCCTGTTCAATATGGTGATTAGGTGCAATATCTAAGAAATCAATACCTTTCAAAAGATTTATTCAATGTTGCAGCAACTTTGCTGCCACTGGTCAAGCTCTCTAACTGCCCTACTCCTTCTTGTTATGCACATGGCATACATCACACGCATGCACACCACCACACTCCCAAAGCCTCTCGTTTTGACAAAGGATAGTACAAAATTAACTTTCCTATACTTCAACAGGCGCCACTCTCTGAAGATCAGAAAGGCTTAGCAGACCTCAGATATAACTGAAATTCCTCAGATATAACTGAAATTCATGCCCTTCCCTGCTGACCACGAGTAGGACTTTTCTTTGAAACTGAGCAACACAAACACTCCTCTGTTGCACTGCTCTACTGTCCTGAAGGGCTACAGTGCCTCTATGTTAGTACTCACATAAATAAGCTTAGAATATGGGACAAAATTAATTTCTTCAGCTTTTAAAAAAAGGAACTCCAACCTTCACAAAGCAAGTGGAGTTCAGGGTGTGTCCCAGGCATCAGAATTACTTAGACTTTGAATTACAAGCTACAGCACTAAGTTCAGCTTCTACACATACAGACAGTAACTTTTAGCAGGACAGGATGAACTTGAGCCTTGTGCATAACAGGGAGAACATGTGCCTCCTACACGTCATATAAAATCCTAAAAAAATTTACCTAACATTGCTTCCAAAACTGGTAACATGAAAGGTAATTCAAGTCAGGAACGAACTAATTGAGTGCCAAGAGTGATTTGAGAGTAACTGAAAATAAAAAGACACTTAAACAATAGCCCAACAGTACAGCAATGTAAGCTGCTTTGAAATGCTATTTTTGTAACGACATGAATCTGATTAGACTCAGGTGGCTCTGTAATGACAAAACAAGCAGAACAGGCATGTGGCTAGCTAGTAATTCATTGCTATCTGCTCTTCTCATTTATATTTCCAAACAGATATTCCACACAAAAGGTACAGTGAAAAAACATTATTGACATTGAAAAGTTATGCACTCAACAGCTAAGGAAATGCCAAAATTAAAGCTGTCTGTGCAAATTTAATTTGGCTTTCTTGTGCATAAGTGAAATCATTAATTACATACTGATAGGGAGAAGACCAGTGTTAAAAGCAGCATGGATTTTATGTACAGGCTTGGTTTTCCTCCGGGTCTGGTGGCTAAAAGGGCTTTTCCTGAACACAGAAGAACGACCTCTTCGCCTTTGCTTACTGCTCTCTGAAAAACCTACAAGGATCAACTAATTACAGGTGACAACTAATACAAAGCAAGTGTAACGGGCATCATGGTCTCAGATTTAGCACAAAGATGCTGTTGGGAGAGCTATTTTCTCTGTGTCCCTGCTGCACAGAAAAAAGTAACTACTAAGCAGGTAACAGTAAGAGAAACCTCACAGCAAAGTGTATTAAGAGACAGAAGCAAGTGTCAAATATTCCTGTACATCATCTGCTCTTTCCACCCCAAAACCTGAATGGAGAATTGCCACCTTGCCTGAGGTTGATGAGGAAATCCTGAGGTTTGACAAGAGGGGAGGACAGAACATGAATGCAATGAAGGTTCATTCTTACTTCCAGGTTGAGACAAGGGCTGCTACCAGACTTTTCTGCCACCAGACATTCAGCCTTCCTACCGAAAGAACCCAGGTATTCAGAAAAACATACGCAAAAGCAGCCCGTACTCACACGAGAGAGCCACCCATACATTATCCCTGCGTATGAGGAACCAATGAAGACTGCTGCTGGCCCACCATGTAGTGCTGCCTTTTGCAGAAGGTAGAAGTTCCTGTGGGTGAACGATACGGGCAAAGAAATTGATGCAGCACAACTGGGGGCACCATAATAAGCTCTATAGGGCAACAGCGACTTTAGTAATTTATTAGAAAGAAAAATCAGAGAGCAAAAGGTCACTGATACAACAGATAACTTACATGCCCCATTTAAGTTTCCAGACAGAGCTTTTCAGACTAAAGCTTCCAAGAAAATTTTCACTTGAACTAAGCAATGTTTAGTTATTTTCCTTAGCACTAGACATGGAAACAACGGAACTGTTTTCACTGAATTATTTTTGTTTTTTTAAGTCAGCCTGTGGCAAGCATTACCATGGAGGTTTCGTTCAAAAGTCACAGCTTGCCAGCTGATTTCTACACTTGGAAAAAAAAAGAGATTCATGCTGTATGGTCCAAAGTATATTGTCATCTCTCTATTTTTTACTAGCTGCACCACATTAGGATCACAGATCCTGGTTAGAACTAGGATTCTTGTTGACTAACTTCTGTACAATTACACGAGAAAAAGGAAGGGCTCACTTGGGGAATCTGCAGTCTAACCTAAAATAAGATCCAAAAGAAGAAAATAATTCAAACTTTCCAATAAGTTTTTCCAATGGAAAAATGTGCCTTTGGCATGTGCAGTTTAGTCAGAATCAAAGCATTTCATCAAAACAATGGAAAGACTGATTTTTTTATAGCATTTTCCTATGGAAAAGAAAGCTGAAGCTAAATATGCCCATGTTTTTATAGTTAATATTTTGTTAAGATAATTTTTGGACTGAACTGAAACAAAATGTAACTATTAAACCTCTCAATATTTTGTTTGTATTCAGGTTTTTTTCAAATTATGCGAATTCTGTTTTGTCATGGGTGTTTTAATGGTTCCAAATTAAAGTCTGTGGAAAGCTTCACACAAAGGGAAATTTTTGTTTTTCAGTCATATTCAGAATTGTCAGCATTTCACCTTACACCCAGTCCCTGGTACCTGTGGTACCACAGCAGAGGAAATATGCTGCCTGTGTGAAGACTGGGGATAAGAGCTCTAAAATAAGCAAGGTGATCACTGGCTGCGTGAGCGCTACCAGTTGTTGTTCTGTTTCTAATTTCTTCCCAGGAGCTTCATTATTTTCCTCTTCTAGTACCCTCTTTACTGTAACAGGAGCAGGAGCAGAGTTAGGCTACCATCTATGCTGTCTAATGCTTTGAGAGATTCCTACTCATTCCAGGTGAACAATTTAAAATTCATTCAGAGACTGTAATTGCGTATTAAGACGAAAGCAAACAATAAAACTGGTATGTGTCTTCAAAGTTATCTGGTACAAATCAACAAAGCCAATGCACAGGAAAATCACTCCAACACAAGCTGTTTCTAGCTCAGAAATCCCCAGCTCAGTTTCACTCCAAAGTTTTGTCCAATTTTAGCAGACACAGAAGACTCAAAGATTTAGGTATCCCAACACTTTTTGCCTCAGTTTACAAAGAAAACAACATACCAAATTCTTAGTAAAAAAGAATGAAATGTTGCATTATTTCAGGCTACTCTTCTAGACTTCTAGAAAATGGGTGTTGAAGTGGCCATAGTAGCTCTGCTGTTCCTCTTAGCACAGAAGGCTCTACCAAAGTCTAGGGAACACTACCTGGGCAGGAATCAGGCACTAATTAAGCCACAAAGTATGGAGACACAAGTATCTTCACAGCTGGATTTTGTTCCCATGGACATCAAAGGCCAAACTCCCATTGTCAATAACATTGCAAAATCAGGCCTCTCTACTTCTTTCAAGGTTGGATGCTTTCATTATTGAGGTTAAAATGAACAGTCAGTAGCCTGCTCTCTCATCAGGGTTTGTTAGGGGATTTTTTACTCCTTTTTTAAAAAAAATACAACCAACCCTTAAGCTCTCATGATAGCATAGCAATCACTCACCCACTGTAGAACTATTAAATTTGCAATGACCTGAACCCTGACTGAAGAAACACTGTAGAAAAAGCAATAAAAGATGAATATTTTAATAGGCATCACAATGAGCTTTATGGGATTTTATAGATGTACTGTGGTGAGTGATCAGCCTTTGATTTAGCCTTAACCACACCAACAGTTGTGGATAACCTGGCGGTATTCCAGTCTGTAATTAAATCATGAAAACTAAGCTTAAAATAACACCAGTGACACTGAACCCCCACGCAATGGGGCTCACCTCCCGGGACGCTGTACCATGCACCGCCATTAGTTGTTCCGTCCACAAAGCTGCTGTCATCGTCATTTTTACGACATGGTGGTCTGTTTGGATCAGACATAGCAGGATTGAAAGAAGAATAACTGCGAGCCAGGCTTTGAAAAATAGCATCATCAGGGCAGGAGCTGTATTCATGAGCACTGCCTAAGGAGGAAAAAAAGTCCAGGAATAAGGATTATTAAAAGGGCAGTCGTACCAACTGGGCTCACAACCTAGATTACCAGCACTGCACAGCAGGACTGCGCCTGGAAATTCTCTGTAGACAGGTAAGTGTCCTACAGCATCACGAACTAATATAGCATTATCTTAATAACGTTAACATTTCCTCAGTACTGCATCAACTGCCTGTACCAGGTTGCCCCATTATTAAGGTAACTATTCATATCAGTCTTAATATTTACAAAAATATTAATTTAAAAGTGCAGCACAAAATCTAAGGTATTCTAGGCTTTAGATATTTTCTTAGAAGAACACACAGGACATAGACAAAGGTCTCTCCCTAGAGTTTTACAGTCTGATATCAAAAGAGTTTGCAATTAAACTGTGAGAAAGTAGATTGAAGGACAATCACAAACAATACCATCATATCATCACCATTTCAATCCTGTGCACATCCCCTTGTAGGAGAAAAAAAACCCTAATACTGCTGTGTGCTAAATGATAACATCTCTGCCACAATGTGATCCTTTTTATATGGGACCAATACTGAGAAAGTGGAAACAATGATAGTTGTTTCTATTAGCATACTACCGCTTTCAGAAATTCATTTTGAAAGGTGTAAGTAGAGAAACCTTAGATCATACAGGCAGCCTAGACACATCTCTCTCGCTTCAGTTAACAGGGTACAAACAGTCCCAGCTAATTTAAGAGCTAAGTTGCCTTGATTAAAATATCTGAGGGACTACAATTCCCTCAAGTATTACATCGTTTCTGTGATGTAACTCTACTGAAACAAACTACCACCTTCAAAACGAGGAAACATGGTCACACAGTGACTAGTTTTAAACATGTGATTAATATGCTAAAATAAGTCATTACAATGCAGTGGTATAATGTTTACAAAGTGGACCTTAGGTAGCAGTGAAATAAGTATAGAATGTGATTTCTATCTCCTACTATTTCATGTTAACTTCTATTACATACCACTCCGAGTCTCATCGTAGGGATAGTTTGCAACGAGGTCTCCTCCATGAAGATTGGCAGAGAGCACAAAGGGAATATCCATAATCCAGTGAATGACACCTTTCGTTTCAGGGGCAAGCTACAACAAAATAGCATTACCAGCAGTTACAAATTGATAATGCAACGTAGAAACTTACTCAATTATATATAGTGGGCTTAATCATTATCATATATATTGTGCAAGACATTTAAATGAACAGCAATTTTATTTTGGCTTCAGAGAGAACTGAATCAGTCCTTTACATCAGATTTATAATTATATTAAGTAGATTAATGTAAGTCTAAAACTGGTGTAAATTAGTTCAGAATGAGACCGCAAATAAAGTAATCTCAATCTTTTACTTCTTCCCATTATGGCTAAAAAAAGCCTGCCAAATTTTAAACCAAGGAAAATAAACTAATTCAAAATAAATGCTGGTAGGATGCAGTCTATTCGCTGCGCGGAAAGTAAAATTACTTCATTTAATAACTTGAATTTGAAGACAGAATATGGCTATTAAGGCCACAATCCTATGGGACTGCAGTCACAACACTGTATTTTCTAGAATCTCCTCTGGGGTTAAACACAAGAAGATAAAAATCCCTCCAGATATACGCCTGTATATTTCAGACTTAAGCTTAACAAAAATGCATGTGTTGTATGTGAGAATAGCTACCTAGCCAGCAATGTAATTAAGCACAATACACAAGTGAATTTCTGGCAATGGTAAAAATGCAGAGTATCTATCTGCCAGAACAGCTTCAAATCAAGGGAGAAGGCTACACAATCTCTGCCCTTAAAAATAAAACATGTTTTGAGTGAGGAATTGTCTAAGGATTAAGCAATGTGGATCAAAAGGGTTTACCACAGAAAGCCATTTTGAGAAAAACTTCAAGAAGCATCAGATGAAGAAATTTAACAAAATGAACAAAATATTTAGAACGTGAATCATAAAGACCATACACACAGCTCTTAGAGGTTGCTACGTGCCTGCTTGCGTAAAAGGGAAGAGATGGGCCAATATTCAGCCCCTACTTACCTTAGGATTCTGGTCCACAGCTTTTTTCATGTTTTTCAGCAGGTGGTTGTTTGGGCCACCTTCTTTCTCATTAACATAGACTATTCTATCAAGATCAGGGAAATTTCGGTTTAGATCTATCCCTTGGGCGTTACTTCGACCAACAAACCAGTCTTTAAGTTCACCAGGCTGAATGAGGAAAGGGAACAGAAAAAGAAGGGAGATGAGTAGATTCAGGAGATTACATATCAAGCTTTATACGGGTATATTTAGCCATGCAAATTTAAATCATGGGTTTACTTCTCATGTTCTTGAGAATAAGAAGGGATCATGTGGGAGTAAAAACTTCTGAAGCACCAAGAGCTGAGTCACCTCTATTTCTTCCTAGAGCTCTGTGGGAACAAAACCAATGTCTATTTCACTGAGGGTCTTGGAGGAGAGGACCATTCTCATAGTGGCAGATCTGGACTAAGAATGGACAAAATTACCAGCAGCATCAGATTCTCCAGTGCCTGCTGAGTCTTCCCCCAAGATCTGGCTTTTCCCTGTTGCCTTATGCCCACGCTCATGAATTACAAACCTGATTCTAGTGAACCTCAGAGCAGCTGTAGATTTATCAGCCACAAGGAACGTCTGCACTTGTTTCAAAGTTCCTCTAAATAGCTTCAAGGTAAAGAAGGACCTTAACTTTTATTTACCTAAGATTTTTATTTTTATGGTGTCTGTCAGCTTCGTTCACTACAATGGTGACACTGAATAAAGATGCAGTGAGAATTTTTGCAAAAATATTTTCTTTAGGCCGATTCTCTAAAATAGGTTTTGGGTTGCATTAACAAAATGCCTTCAGAGCGCATAGTTTTCCCTAGCTTGTCTCTCTAAGCTTTCAGTACTCTGTAAAGTAGGTTTAGTTTGATTACTGGTTTTAATCTTGGGGTGTATTGAATCTACTGTCACATACTGTGTACAGGATCCAGATACTTCTAAATTAGAATAATAGTGACACTAAAGCAAATTGTATTATAAATAATATGTAATTTGTAAGGCAATCCTGTAAAAGCAAGTGTATTTTGACTGAGGAGCAAAAGTTTCAAATTATATTATTACAGAATCTCTACAGAGAGAGATTTCAAACAAAAAGACTGCATCAATTTGAGGACAGCTTCTGCGTCATTGCCACGAGAGGGAGACATACAACCGAACATGGTTTAAAAGAGTTCTGTGGTTTGGGGGTTTTCTTTAAAGACTTCATGAGAATCAGTTTAATAAAGATCTTAATAAGGTTTGACTTATTTAATCATAAATACATAGTCACCTAAAAAGCTTCAACATTTCCGTATTAATTTTAAAAATAAATACACCTTGCAAAACAAGAAAATTCTTATTTTTGTTTAGAACATAATACACAGCAGAAGCTGTACATAACAGGGTCCTATTTGGCCTCTATTTGCTAATTAAGCATTAACACATTACATGTTTCTTGACTGAGTCATCATCCTAAAATATATGCTACATTTTCTTGACTAATAGCTTAATTAAAGTACCTCATGCCTGAAATTTAGCATCAAAGGTATTCATATTAAAAAGATGGCTCACAAAGTTTGCTTGTTTTAGGATCAAGCTCTGATGAATGTGAATAATTCATGTAAATGCATTTACATGAGAATATTCGTAAAGGAAATATCAACTTTCCCTTTTCTACCACTTTTGAAACATCATGTGTTACTAGAAGTTACTTGTTTAGGAAGCAGTTCGGTCAGTGAACTTACATGAAAGAATACTCATGAAACAAACATCATTATATTTTAAAATACAGTAAACTCACTTACAAGAGAGATGGCTATTTGTTGAAAACCCAAGCATAAAATCCTCCTTGTTAAACAGAACAAGCCTACTGTACTATTAGGAAAGACTTCAGTTATGCTGTTCCATTCAACAATCACCACCAAGAGTTCATGTATCTGTAAAACTGCTAGTCCAAGTGTCATTATGATCCTAAGGTTGATATAGACATTGATAACTATTCTTATATATGTAGCCTTACAAACCTGGGATGCTGCCTTCTCAAAGCCATCCGGGTTCAAAGATGGCATGATATGGATACGTGTGCTATGGATCAAGTTGATAATAGTTTCATTTCCTTTCTGGTATTCATTACACAAGTACTGAGCCAAGAAGATGAGCAACTCCCTTCCGACAGCTTCATTCCCATGCATATTCCCAACATATTTAAATTCCGGTTCTCCTGCAAGAAAAAGGAAGAACACGTCTTAGAACAACACATAAAAATCACCCATGGACTGGATCACACAGCACACCTGAGATGTGGGTATCACTATTCCTACAACCAGTCACAGTACCCCCTGGAAGCTATAAGCCTCCTTCAGAAAAGTGGATTTAAGTTTTTTTCTAAACTCTGGCTAAACAAATAGTAATTTATATTCAGCTGTTTGCCAAAGGCAGAGAAAGAATACCAGAGGACAACAGAGTATGCCAAAATAAATGCTAAGCACAGCCATTAATATTACTGCTGTTGAGATCTAATGCAATTGACGCCTCAATGCTACAAAAGGGTGTCTTGATTAGGTAGTTTTTAAATATATAAACTGACACTAACAGAGCTTCTTATCTTTAATGTTATCTTCAAGATTAGGTTAAGCTTATCACACTACACATGCACTAAACTGCAATTCTTTTACCAAAGCAACAGCCATTCATCCTAGTGATCTGAAAAATCTTATTCAGAAGTTGCTTTGGATAGTCATAAAACCTAACTCATAAAATTAATCATTCCCATCTAACATTCCAATAAACAGTCCAGTATTATGCTTATATTTAATGTTGGTTTAATATATATTGTATATTCATACATAATATTCAATGTATAATATGTATTCAATATATATTCTGTATCTATTCATATATATATTCAATATACAAAGAGCAGTCCAATATTCCCAATTGCTCATTAGTCACATTCTCATGACCCTAGACGTGAAAAGCACACAAGATAGGCCTTAGAGAGCTGTGAAGGATTTACCTTTTAAAAGACTACATTTTGGGCCCTAATTCCAGAGAGGTTTTAGTATAATGTAAATACCTGAATGAGATTAAGAGGATTGTCCTGGAACTAAAATGAAGAATGTGCTGTTTTCTGGGTTGAAGCCCTTTTTTCTTATCCTTTTCCTTTTTAAATGCAGTTCTTCTGCTGTAACAGCTTTAATCAAACATTCTGCTGATTGTATGCTCTGAATAGTCTTTGAACACACTTTGCCACAGCCTTTAGCACTATTACAGGGGCAAATTCAAGCCAGGAGGAGTGTTACACAAATGAGACCTAACTAATTGCTAATCAAGCACACAGCCATATCTACTTATGACTCTTCAGCCTGTGCTTGTTAACCTTAATCCAGTGATAAGATGCTAGCAGACAGAGGGCTATTAATACCATGACTTCTTTCCTTCCAGCTAAGATGTTTTTGTACATATGGATTCGGCCCTGAAATTTTTTGTCAGATAGGTTAAAAAGTTTTCTAGTTTCAGTGAAATAGCTTCATTTTATCTGATAGATGCAATGCCATTACTGTGACTAAAAACCTCCATTTCCTCTTTTGGCATTGAGCTCCTATTTACTGTTCTTTCTTATCTGTTAATACCAGGGAATGCAAGAGGTCTAATCATCAAGACCATGCAATCAACCCAATCTCATTAAAACAGATGGATACTAATTAATAAAATATGCAGCACTGCACATCACATAGTCTCAGAATACTCATGCATATGTATATTGTCATGTTACCTATGGGAAAAGTGCTTCACAAGCTAACAGGCAAATTTGTTACTGCGGTAAATACGAACACTTTTGCATTTGTGTTTTTGCCTAGGACATCACTAAGGAAGCCCGAAGGAGAAATAATTTTTCCTGATTCCCAGCCCTGTGCATTAATCACCTACCTTTCTCTCCCACTTGAATTTTACAGGCCTGGTTCAAATGAAGAAACAGAAACATATGTTTCCCATACAGTATTGCTTGCCCCCTTCCCCAAAGAATCGTTAACAGTGTTTAGAAGGGTTCATGAAAACAGGCACAGAGTCTACAGTGAACCAAGAGTACAGCCTCAGCTACAGCATATCTTCAGTGGTAATGACCCATCTCAAATGAGCATTAAAAGCTAAAAGGAGCTCAGGAAGAGGCAGAGAGAGTCACTGGAAATATGGAAGGTCTCTCCTATGAAAAGTGGTTGAAAAGATCAGCCCCCTTTTCCTTAGGAAGAAAAACAGGGGACAGTCAAATATACCAACCATTATGGCATGGAGGAATTGATCTGGAAAGCAGTACTTCCCTACACAACACAAGAGACAGTGATTTTCAGTGAAAGGGAACAATGACCATTTTTAGACTGACAGAGAAAAATAACATTACTTATAACACAAAAGGTGAAACCAGCATTCAAAGAATCCCATTGGCAGCGAGGTGTCAGCAGAACTCCAAGTTTTGCTAGTAAACCAAGAGTTAAAAAAATGATCTAAAGGCGAATGCAAAAGAATGAAAAGGGAAAGATAACAGAGAGCTGAATAACAGCCTTGCTTCAAAACTTAACTTTGTGTTCATATTTTAGCTCCCCTGGGCATTTTCTTACACCTTTCTCTGAAGCAAAGAAATCCATCTCCTATCCATCCTCTGGCTGCGGAGAACAAGGCTGTGTGGTCCACACGCACGGGAACTGTTCTCTGCCAGCTCCCCAGTGCTGCCCGTTTTCTTACCTCAGGGCACAGCAACCGAAGAAATACCGGGTTTCTGCTCAGTATCAGAAGATATTGAATTTCAGACTGCACCCGACAATTTTAGGAAAACTCTTCATCATTTCAACAGTGTAATTTACATCTAAAAGAACAATGCAAAACAAGGGTCCTTCTCATATCTAAACTTTGCAGCTGCTCCAGGGGAAACAAATTCGATTTTTACTGTTTATTTCAGCAGAAACAAATGAATGCTACAAGCTGACTGCAGGGGAATTAGCAGTTCGCTCATTAGTTGTCCATGCCCATCATGGGCAAAGTCAGGGAGTCCATTCTGGAAAAAGGGACAATGTTGCTAAAGTCATTAGTTATCATCACAGTGCCCAAAAAGCCGCGGGAGCTTCCGCAGGCTACTATCTGCTGATACAACTTTGAAGTTAATGAAGCCCTTAATTTGCATTTGCATTTCAGCCTTTCATGTGAGAGTAAAAACTGCAACTCATGGTGTACCTTCTGGAAACCTTTTTTTGGAGCCCGTTTTACCTAAATCCTTTCTTTAATCATCTTCTTCTCTAGGACAAAGAAGTCCAAGCTGGAGGGCAGACTGATAGCTGAGGCCATTGCTGTGTTGGCTGAGTTAAGCAAACCCAGCTGCTCGAGTTTTAGTGACTGACTCTGCGATGCAGCCAGCATCCCAGGCTCACTACGGCTCCCAAAGGAACCAGCTCCTTCTCCTCCACCCCATGGGCTAACACAGATACCTCAAACGCCAAGGATGCCAGCTGTCCAGTCCTTAAGCCAGCACTCCTCACTTTATGGGTTCCCTAGTCTATTCATTGAGTATCTCCTGCCACACCATCTCTAAAAGCTTCAGGCTTCTCTGGAAAACAGCCCACCCCATGGGGAAAATAGCCTTCAGTCACCTCCTGCTAGCATGCTACTTAGCTAGAGGAAGAGCTGCTCTTCCCATCAATCCTTCACGAGCCATTTAATGCAGACCTTAATCACCCTTCATAGGATTCTGTAACTGTAATTGCCTCACAGAATTATTTTTTTAATTAAAAGAGTCTGTAAATCTCAATGTGATGATGAACTTTTAAACAGCTTCTCCAAATCAGTAGACACGGTCCTGTTCCATTGCAGAGAACGGGAAGTAGCTTTAAGGGAGAAGCAGCATGAAGAAATATAACTGGTTTTTTCTCATTTATTTGACCCCCACAAAAAAGTAAAATTGTTTTAATGGATTCCCATGGTCGAAGATATGACAAACAGAAAGGGATATTTCCATTGCTTGAATATTTAAAATTCTTATTTAATTTTATTCATTTTCTGACAATATCTTTTCAAACTATAATCTCTCATTCACAATAGCAAAAGTATGTCTTGTGTAACAATGTGAGCATGACATTTATAGATGCTTAAACGTAGTTTCAGCCCAGATAGATACAGAGGTTTTTGATAACAAATGAATGGATGGATACTAATATCTTTCAGGGCAAGTCATAAGAAATGAAATGCAGCAATCAAGTTTATAAATATCTCAGTATCTCTGGTGAAACCTAAGTGATCACATCATTATGGCTTTTAGAAGGCTTTTACATCCCTCTTAGATTGACTGTGTGGTACATTACAACCTGATAAATGATTGAGGAAAAAGTATTTTTAAATGTCGTGCCTTTCTGGTGCCTGACAAACATTGTGAAATGTCACCATTCGCTTCTGCAGCTACTGTCAGCTAAGGTCTTCTGTAGTTTCCTAGGAACAGTATGTACATCATTAATATTAGACAGGTCGTCCAATTAAAGATGACTAACCGCTGCCATTTTCAGGTCAGGCTGTATTTGTACATTAAAGACAGTAATCTTCTACAATGTAGCGACAAAAAGTTTAGCACCTACTAATTATATATACTATGAGTCAAGGCAATGTCATGCCACTAGTCATGGTCTTAATGTCAAGCAGTTAACCTTAAAATGTACAGTATTTCACTCATGGAAGTGCAAGCCATATGGAAGAAAAAAAAATAACTACTGGAAAGTTTAAGTGCTTAATGAACTGTTTTGCGAATCAGCCTCAAATACCCTTGAAAACTAGAGTCCTTCTTCTGCCTTCCTGTATTTCTTACAGAAAAGCCAGCAACGTTCCTGAAATAACAGACCTAGTGTTTTTGATTACTTACAGTTGCTTGTCATTTTTAATATGGCAACCAGGAAACTTTTCTTGTAGATAAATGGCACGGAAAATCTCAGAACCCCTGCTGGCAAGAAATTCATTCATTAAATGTGATTGAATACTTTCTTATGCTCCACATTTTTGTTAGTAGTTCAAAGAGAAAGAAATTCTCTGGAGATGAACTACATAGAAAACCAAGGATTATAAAATGGGTTTCTCCTTTGAATATGAAAAAAGTAAGAGAGGGAAAGAAGAAAACAAATGAGGAGGTGAGATTGGAAAGTGAAAGAATTAGAAAATTTAGATTTCTAACAACCTGTAAACTAAAAATCTGCAACCTGCCTCAACAGCATTTCAATAGAAATGTTGATCTCTACAACTTGTGTGAAAATGGCATTGAAAGATAGAACTGCAATGCAGTATTAGTTTCTAAATCATTGTATAGGCCTTATATAATTTTAGGGCGACATTTACTAAGATGTAGCATTGGTCTAACCTGACTGAAAGAGAAACTACTGGAAGTTTCACAGGTGGCTTACATGAAAGCAGAAATGGGTCAACAATTAAGGCCTTTGAAAAATCCAATCTTTCACTTTCTTGCCATTAACTGCTAGAAAATACACTGAGAAGAAAACAAGAGGAAAAGAAAATCAAGGCTCTTTTGGCAATCTCCTGCTTTAAAAAAGTGCATGCATTTTTTAACAGCTATGATTCAAGAGTGGTCTCAAGCTCTATCTGGAAATTTTCATAATTATTTGAACACTAGTGCTTAAAATTAAAGTTAACAACAAAGTCTGTACAGCACATTAAACCCGGAGCGAAAGCTCACAAAGAACAGCTATGTTTCTGCTGGCCTTGACATGTGCAAATTAAGATGCAATTTCCATTCTGCTCAGTATAAAGTCTGTCGGTTGGGCTTCAAAATAGGCTCTTATATGTCTTTGCGCTGGAAATGAAATTCTACAGACAGATTACCTCATGCTCAAGACAGTTATTTCCACCAAAAAGGTTCTGCGTGACTCGATGCTTTCTACAGGTTTCCAACAGCCCACTCTCACCCCCGCAGCTACAGGACTTGTCAGAGCCCCCCACGAGAAGTGGGCAAAGCATCTGCTCGGCTCCTCCTGTCCCCACCTACAGCTCTTTGCTGGCACATCCCAATGCTGATTTTTCCACAACGCCCTGCCCTTACACTGAAGCACTGCACCATGTAGCACTGAGCTCGGTATTTCGGGTAAAGCCCGCTTGCTTTACCAGAGAGAAGAACAGTTTTTGCCTGCTAGATTTGTGTTACCGCGCATGAACTGATGGTGCTATCTAATAGAATTGACGATGACTTAAAGCATAACAAATCATTTGTAAAGCAAAATGAGTTTACTTATTTAATCAAAACCGTTAACTTAACAAGAAACACTGAAATGCGATATGCACAAAACCCTAATTTTGTGTGTGTTAAAAAGCTCTCTCTAAAGTTCAAAGCAGATTTAAAATTAATCAGAATTTTAGAAGTAACAAATAACCATCTATATGTGCAACCAGATAAACCAGATTAGTTTTATGTTGCATTGCATTTTTCATGCTCTAGGAAAATGGAATAGGACTTTGCATTTACAGAATTCACTAGAGAGCTACAGCGGCAGGTATTGTTAGCTCAGCATTGAAGATGAGACTCCTCAGAAACCAAACATGAAATGAAATGTCCTGAACCACCCTTACCAGTCTGTGGCAGAGTACGAAACATGTACATTTTTTTCACCTCCCAATTTTTTCTCTCACTGCGAGAAAAAAACCCAAACTAAAACATACGCTGGGATTCTTTGTGAATGACGCTGGCAGTACAGAAATGACACAAGTGACTTTCTATATGTCCACTGCAATGCTGGGTGTGGGATACAACTGATTGAATTCATCTTTTCCACTGTGCTCAGTAGGAGGGGTGGCTTTTCCATTTATAACTATGTGTGACCAAGTGAATTTTCATTTCAAAGACACTCACTGTATCCCTCCAGTTTTGGTTGGCACATAGAACAAAGGTACTTTTTCAATCCATCATCAAAACAGACCTTCTGATGAAGAGGAAGTTGATATATAGTTTAGATGTGTATTTATGATGGTTCCTCATCAAGTTCACTTAACGATCTTTCTGTCTTC
The DNA here is from genome assembly GCF_034638445.1 of Ciconia boyciana. Lineage (NCBI taxonomy): Eukaryota > Metazoa > Chordata > Aves > Ciconiiformes > Ciconiidae > Ciconia > Ciconia boyciana. The sequence goes on from NC_132938.1 coordinate 45,028,365, forward strand.
ACAAACTCTAGCATCGGCTTTTTCACTTCAACTACGAAAGAACCTGCCAGCCATCAGAGTACTTCAAAAGGACTGAGCTCATCTCTCTCATTCCTTTTGCATGCAACAAATATATGGGAAATTTCAAAGCTAAACTAGTTCAAATGCCTCCTAACAGCAGGAGACACATTTGGGCTCTGCTTTTCCTCATCCTCATTTCATGAAGACAAGAAATAAAAGTCGGAAATAACCCATTTATATTCAGATCCCAGACTCTAAAGTCAAAGAGGTAGGCAGAAATGCCAGACAAAAAAAGGTGAAGAAACAAAAGTAGCTCTCCTTTTTTACCAGAAATAAACAAAAAGTCAATGAAAAGGTGTAAATAATTCTTTTTGAGTAAGTTATACAGGCCCAATTCAACATTGCCATGTGGCTTCCCTGTGCCAAATGGGTGGCCAAAAGCATGGAAGCGCAGGCATGAGCTCACTCGGAGACTATTTCCAGGCTGGAAATGACGGGCGCTGTGATTTCCCCAGCAGCGCCCAGAGCAGAAGGCAAATCTAAAGAGGGCTGAGGGAGCAAAGTCAGGCCAGGGCTCCTCCTCATGCCCCAGTACTCGCTGTGAAGCTGTGGTTCCGGAGGAAAGCAAGCGAGGGCAACTTTCAGGGATGTGCTACCCTAGGCACCAAGCATGTGCGAGGGAAGCGCACTCACAGAATTCATCTTCACCTAGCAAAACTCCTTGTATTTTCTCTCCGTAGAGGAGAGCTACTTCTGACTGAAAAGGATTACAATTCCCATCATGAAGACGTTATGAGTCCTTGGAAAAGGAACACCTTCTGTGCTTAAGGATCTAGGAATAACTAGTAGTAAGCCCCCAGACTTCCTCCCTTGATTTCCAGGAGCCTTTCCAAGGCATCGCTATGGCACTGGTTACTCCACTGAGGCTACGCATAGTGGATGTTCCTTCTTTACTGGTAACTGGAATATTATTTTATTCCACTGCTGTTTTGTCACAATCTGACACTCTGTGAAAAAACCTGTGGGCTGCAGATCTGTGATTCAGACAGATGATGCTGAAGTGCATTGGTCATTGCTAACAGATGGAGAGGGGTAAAATCTCCCCATAAATGTATATCGGTAACAAGTCCCTTGTGTAGACAGCATGTTACAGAATAAGAGTTTCTTTTGCACTGGCATATTTATTTACCTTCCCTTGCTTAGATGAGCCCTAATATTTATTGATCTTAGCTTCTGTGATTATTGGCCATGGAGTTTACAGAAAGAGTTATAAAGTGCCCTTTTAAAGTAAATTACAGTAAGAAAGACATTGGCAAACTGCAAAAGCTAATTATGCTGTTACCTTGCTCCTTTGGAAAAAAAAAAAAGAGAGATTGACTTGTGATGACTAACAGAGGACACCATTTACGTCAGGACATAAATTACCTGATTTACATCAATATCCTCAGAAACCAACAAATACCCAAGTAGCTTCTTTTAGTCCTAACACTACTTTAGATCACCCTTTTGGTATAAATAATTTTTTTAAAAAACAGAATTCCATAATTTTAGAAGTTAGGGGGGTTTTTTTGGCAGAAAAACTGCAGCTGCATTGTAGGCTTAGAAACCTGGTAAACTGTGTGAAACCCTGATGAAAAAGTGACTTACTGAGATCTGTTCTTTTGCTGCACTTCACCTCCAGCCTGATTTTAGCATCTAATACTCTCCAAGTTTCTGCATTTAAGGTATGAATGCTATGTGTTAGCCAGCAGTAAATCTTGATTGTACTTGTTCTTGAGATAGCACCAGTTAAATCAGGTCAGCAGGAAGCAGAAGAAAAAAAAGGTTAAGTGGGTAGAGAGTGATCACGATTGGTAGTCCAACACTACATCTCCAAACATTGCAACACCTGGCTTCAGAATTTTTCAATGGTATGTAAAATTTTATTTAAAATTGCTATTGTGCCTTAATGATTTATTTATAACCAGTTTAGGTAGAAATGCAGACCTGGATGCTTGGGGGGGGTGTCTATCTCTTCACACTCACGTATGTTTGAAAAATAGATACCCTTTAGAAAATGCTCCCCATATCATCTTAAACGCTAAAAAAAAAGGTGATGATTCCTAGTAAGCCAGTGTAAGGAGAGGAGCTAAACTGGTGCAAAGGCTAATAAAATGAAGCTTGGTGCGTAAGAGGAAGAAGTGAATCACGTAACAGCTTGTTGACTCAAGAATAATGATGGAGATGACTGAACCAGACAAGTCCTTTGTCTCAATAGCAGATGGAAGTGGATTCAGAAGGCTTTCAAGAGATGTTTTGCCTTTAGATAAGGGAGCTCCAGACAAAAAATCCCATATGGATACTGACCCTAACACGTCAAGCCACAGCACAGCTTTACAGCTGTGAGACACAGAACAGCCTTCGTAAGATAGAAACAGATGCTTAACAAAGTATCTGTAATGGCTTTTAGGTCTGCTCAGGGACACACATCCTAGTGTCCTAAAAATAGACAGATTTTGTCCTCATATAGGGAAAAAACATAAAAGCTTGGTATTTTCTCAGCTCTCCTCAGAGCTTCCACTGTGTTTTTCCTCCAAAGAGTAATAAGACAGTTCTCCGTTAAAAGAAAGGAGGGAGGGGTACCTGTTGTCCGTATGGTCTACAGTCAAGAACAACAGAAATCGCAATCCGGTCCTTGAACAGCACCTATAAGTGCAGAAAGTGAACCAGCAGCTGAGCAACTAGGCATTTTATAACGGGCTCTATGTATGGCAATAGAGCTTTGTGCAATTTGATACAAAATGAAGCTACCTAGGGTTTATTCTAAGTGCAAGCAGGAAGGTTACTTCAAAGTAAGAAGGCATGTTCCTCACAAAAGAGCGAATAACAGCCATTTCCTACAATAATACCCACTATGCCTCCAATATGCCAAGCATGTTGAAGTGCAATGACCAGCAGGATCAGAAACTGAGTAGCTCTTCCTAGCACTGTCTAATTATTTTTTCCTCTGATCAACAGAAAAAGCTACAGCAAATCCATCTTTTGTGGTCCCTTTCATCTCACTTGAAACTTTCTTTCTCTTTTATGTTACTAGCAGTACATCAGACAAGCACTTTCCTGCCACTGCAGAAGGAAACATCATGTTAGTGAAAACGTACATGTTATCTAAGGGCAAATTCCATCACTAAGAGTCTAAAGGGCTTTTGTTACTGGTATCAGTGGTATCTGGCATCAGCCTGAGTGTATTCACCACGATTCCTGTGTAGTCATTTATATTTTTTAGTAAGTGTAATAAAACACTAGGAGCTGAAATATTTTGCTATATTTCTGTAATTCAGACCAATATTAAAGCAGTGAAAGTGAGAGGAAAACTGTCAGGAAAACCTACCTTCCAGATTTATTGCATTTTATTTCAATTTTATGCAGGTGTAGGAGGCTGGCAAGGTATAATGAAGAGAAATACTAAAGTCTGGCACTTTTTTAAAAGCTGGTTTCATGCATTTTGTACCTTTATTTACCAACGAATATTCTGAGATTGTTGGCATTACTTTTCTCATACATACTGTCATTCTTCATGGCTAGAGACCCCATGAAGCTAACTAGCCAGCCCACAGAGGAGAGCATAATACAGCCAAAAGGCATCTCCTGATAAGCCCTACAGCAATATTTTCACTTTGAAGCTTCAGGCATTTGGGGCTTTTTGAGAGGAAAAAAATTCTCTAATGAAGATAAAAGGAAGTCTAGGAAATACTGATTCCAATCAAATAGGAAGAAGATGTGCTGTCTGATCCAATATGCACTTGACTAGCTCTTAATTCAAGGCCAGTAATTCAACAAACAGGGGAACAGTACTGGGTAGCGTGGATGCAAAATCTTTTCTGACTGTATACAAGCACTTCTCCACTATTGTGTGTGTATGTGGGCATGGACACCTTACAGATACACACGGATGTCCCTCACTGAGAGACTCAGCCACCAGGGAGGTCATCCCCAGGTCATGAAAATATTTTTCATGTTTCTGTTCACTAACATCTTCTTAGATCTAAAGCACGCTCCTAATTTTAACTAAAGAAACTGCATTTGCAGATATTCAAAATCATACGAAGAGACAGATTTGGCACAGTTCACAAACAAAATCAAAACCACATGACTCCAAGGGAGAAAGAAACTGAACTCTTTAGGAAGTGACCCAGTATTCCCTGTATTTATTAACCCTCTTACACCTTATGATTCAGTACTTCATTCTTATTTAATCAAACAATGTGAAGGCAAAGCCTTTTTTATCAAATTATTATATTTTTGCATTAAAAGACAAACTTAGAGCTGCTTGGATTGTTCTATAAAGTACCAGCTATTCAGCCTTTGCAATACTTTCTACTTCTTTTTTATATGTATTTTACTTAACTTTCTCTTTCATCCTGGGTTTTACTTTTATGATCACAGAGTGACAACTGCCAAAAGCATGTTTCAGTAGATTTTTTCCAGCTGTCTCCTAAGCCATAAAGAAAAAAAAAAAAGTTACAAAATGTAAAATAATCTAAAAAATTGTGTTCAGATTATAGGAACACAGAAATGGGAAGGCAAAGGGACTGAAGATTACCACATTGTCCATTGAAGACTGCACTTAATGAAAGGCAACAAATTTGGGAAAGAGCCACCAGCGCATAAAACCCACCAAGACATGCTACTAACCCAGCAGGTAGGAACAATACTTTTCTCCCAAAAACATCCAAGTGATATTTGACCTGATATGGCTCTTCTTCTAACCATAAAGACTTCTGTGTTTATACAACAAAGACATTTTCCCTTTTAACTTTGCTAGTGGCAAAAACTACCACAGAAATTACATTGAGAGCTCAGTTTTATCATCTTTTCCCTTTATTTAGGACTTGAACCAGTGAAGCACATTAAACATATGCTTAACTTCAGCATATTAGTGTCAAAGGGGTTAGTCTGGAGCGTAAAGTCAAGCACATACTCAGGAGTTTGCCAGAATAAGGCATTACGGTCTCATGAAAAAGCAACAACGTTGAGAAGAGATTTTCCACTGTCTCCTGTAAATGCTGGATCAAGTCTTTATTTCTGAAAAATTTCTTTCTGGATGGAATTTTTCCATATTTGGTTTCTGTCCACATTTAACTACCTTTTTTTTTTTTTTTAAGCAAAAGCTTTTCACCTATTTATAAATTATCTGTGGGTAAAAACATATAGGCCCTATTAAGACAACATTTTTTTGCAAAGATATTTTCTTTGCATTTGTGTAACCCAGAAAACAAATTAATTTTTCATGTTAAAATTCTCCAATTGGCTTGTTTTCATGCAGACCTTCTCTTCAAACCAGATATGAACCAGCAGATTTATAAAAGCTTGAAAACCCCATCTTGCAGTAGGCAATATGAAATTTAGAATCATGACACTATTTGAAAAGCTACTAAAAAAGGTGCATATAAAGTATCAGTGCTAGTCACACGGTTGTAGTGGGGTGTTGATGCTTAACTGTCTGCTCTGCAGACTCGTACCTGGTAACCAACTAGGTGTAGAAAAGCACATTGAGGTTATTACAACATTAAGCCTTTCTTTCTCTTATTTGCTTAAAAAGGGAGGCAAAGTAAAATTACGTTGATATTATACTATTGCTGTGCTAAGACAACTATTTCAAACTCTTCAGTGTTAGAGAATGACACTTTTTTACAGAGGGAAAACAAAGCAGCCTTTAGCAATAAGGCTATGCAGGGAACAAACGTGTGCTAGGCTCTCAGCGTAATCTTTATTTCCCCCACTGGACATGGTAGTCTACTACTGTAACCCATGAAGGAGACAAACTCAAAATCGAGGTTTGCTCCTAAAATATTTCACGTGGGGAACAATGCTGTTGTTATCACATCTCACACTATTCAGAAGGCCTTATTAGATCCAAATAATCAACTCAGCGTGTCAAAGGAAGCAGGATATGAGGGCAAACCTAAGTCTTTTATGGCAAGAAGAAAATAAAAACAATCCAAAAACCCAAGAGATAATTTCAGGAACCGTAAGAGTTTCCTGACTAGGAATGGCTCCCAGACTTCCATCAAGATGTTGCTCTGTCATGGCTGCATAACTTACAAACTACCGAGCTAAAACATAACACTGTGTAATATAGGAAACCAGAATTTATCAGGCTTTCTGAGCTATGTATTACACACGCCTGTCATGAGCAGTTCATGCTTTGGTTTACAGCTCTCTCCAACCAGGCAAAAACAGTCTGACCATGAAGTTTTTTCCCAGAAAAACGCCTATTTTAGAATGCTTGACAATGGTGAGTGGCTTGAGGGGTGTATACAAATAGGAAAAAATCTATATAGTTTATTGTATTGATCACTAAACAAGAGGCATTTTTTTAAAAAAACAACAACATTGGTTGGAGACAACAGCCCTCTTTCCCAACATGTATGCAAGCACAATTACAAGGGGTAGTTGCAGTGCAGAAAGCCACACAGGGATCTTAACCATGGGTTACTCAAAGCTGCCACTCCAGCAGTGCGAGACTTTCTATACAAGTATTAACACTATTATCACAAATCCTTAGTCTCCATGACAGGGCAGACACCACTGTGCTGTCACTGAACAAACAAAGATTGTACCTGCTCTCAGAGCATTTGCTATCTAAGCAAAAGAAGAAAAGAGAACAGAAGCATATGGCAAGCACAGGGCACGCAATGATCTTACCACAGATCTCATTAACCCCTTTTCCTCCCTTACTTTTAGGAACTGCTGTGACAAAAATAAATATTATGGAGAGATCTGAAGAAGGGCATCAAACCATGGCCTCTACACTGTTGTGGGGAAGTTGTTTGCTACCACAGATGTCACCACGGGAGCAAGTACAAGGAAGGTGGTTTGAAAATTTGCTCAATGGACAACAGAAGTGATCATTAATGGCTCAAAAGTACAAATTAATATTTTAACGTTTACTAATATTTTGGCAGTTAATGTCTCAACAGCAACAAAATCAAGTACTGATCTTAAATGATGCCCCAAGCCTTTGGACTGAAAGAAACCTCCAAAATAGGCAGAATAAGCAACAGTTAGCTCAAATAGACAACTGAATATGAATACATGTTTTCTTAAGGAACAGTTCATTTTGCGAGGTAATGAAAGAAATTAAGAAACAGAGAGGTTTGCATACAGAAAGCAAGACTGTCCAAAATGAAAATCAGTTCATTGTACAATTAGTATAAAAGCAGGTGAATTTTGGCAGAGGAAGAAATACATAGCACTCTCTTCTCACTACACCGCAATTGTTCCTGAGTATATTGTTAGTATGTTTCCACTAAACAAAAATTTAAGGGTGTTATTGTAACATTTTTTGAAGTCTGGGCAGCTGTACTGCAGAGTTCTTTCTTCATGGATTTTCACTACAGAAATACCCTAACAGATGTCATTTTGGTATCACATCGATGTGCATGAGAGAAAGCGGGATGACATGTCACGTTCAGCTGCTATTTGCTTATCATTGGGCTTTATAGCTATATGTTTCTATTTAAAGGAAGGAAGGAAACGTGCTACCTTATGGCTTTATTTTAGGATTGCTGAATTGTGATTACACCCACACAAATCCACCTACAAAGGAAAACGCAAGTTTTGTGAGAAGCAACATCATGCCTAGTGAATATAACATTTTTTTCAGGTAAATTAGACAAAACTAGAGAATAGAATGTGTTTTTATTATGCCTTTTACGTGTAGTTTCATTTACATCCCATGAATATTATAAACCTCAACATACAAGAGTGAAAGACACCTGGTTAAAAAAAAAAAAAGCAGTTAAGTGAAGAAGCCAGAGAAGCTAGCAAGGTCTATGTGGATATTGTATATTCTCCTCCTGCCAGAAGATTTTTGCTCTAAAGTATCCTTCAAGGTTTATCCATTTATTTTTTAAAAACTAACTCCTGACTCCCTTTGTAGACTATTCCCTGGTCTGATGAACCTTCCAGGAAATTTTTCTTTATCACTTTGACCACTATAACAATTCCTTGCACTGAGCTACTTGATACTTGTGTCAGTTGATGTAGGTTTCTCACTGCCATTTTCTTTCACTTCTTTAATTTATAATCTGCACAACATCTTCCAGTTCTACACAAGCACCCCGTCTTGGGAAAAAAGGGGAACACGAGAGCATGAAAGCGATGTCTGCACTGCCTTCCACAGCTGAACTCCAGATCGGAATCAAGGCTTCAGGATGAGGCCGTTCGAGCCAGCAATGGCCACGCTGCTCGGAGATGCACCACTCAAGTGTGACACTACCGACAGCCTGAATTAGCTGTTATGCCCCAGCAGAGTCTCAGAAAGGCGACAATCACCAACAGGTGAAATTCTGCAGCTTGACAACACAGCACCATCAGCAGAAGAAAGTGGACTTGCTGTTCACAGTCTCCCGCTGTGGCTTATATGGATTGAACCCTTCTTCCCACGCAGAGTTTTTAGGCTTTTTCCCTCAACTCCATCTCTCTTACGTAGCGGAAATCCAAGCTGGAGCTAGACGAAGTCTCTTTTTCCTACAAGTGAACAATTTAAGAGACTGCAAGCATCCTGGAGAGCAAGTATCCAAGCACCTGTCAAAGGAAAAGGTCCATGCCGCAACAATTTTATTTTTAAACTGAATCTGCCTGTTAAATTCATCAGTAAGAGAGTAAATGGTGATATTCAAATTTATTATGAGAGTTTAGAGTCACATCTTTCTTAATATGGAAATTAGGGTCTGTAACAGTCACTGTTTGAGTCTGCAAACTCAAAAAGCAGTTCTGGCTTGCTGAAGGGCTGGAAACATGAATTCATGAGAAAATTTAACATTCTACAGAAAATGGAAATGTTATAGCACATCTGAGATTTGACAAAACAGAGTCAAACCAGGTTACTTCAAATCCTGCACCAAATTGCCTACAAATTAAAGAAGGAGCATTGCCTGAAGTAATCGGACTCCAGTTCAATACTGCACTTAAACCTGTTTCCAACAGTGAGCAGAAAAGTAGCCTGAACTAAGTTTAGAGAAAAGCTTGCATAGAAATCACCATACTGGTTCAGAATAGTGACTGACTGATTTTAACTTCAGCACCCACTTTTTAATAAAAGGAAGGCCCAGATTTTTGAAACTGCAAAACCTCCACTTTTCAAATGTATAAGCACGTATGTAAGAAGTATGCGGATAAGACCTGGGTACGTTACATTTCCCACTTTTTAATGTTTTTTTCATTACATGTGGTGCTAGCTGTATTATTTCATATAGAAAGAGGCTTTTGCTCTTTGAAAGTTTGCCATGCTGGACTTCTCGTTATGGTTTAGTTCGGTGTTTTTACCCTTTCAGTTTTGTGGTATGGGATTGCTCTATTACTCCGAGATCTGACTGCAACTAGTTATCAGTTATAAAGGAATAACAGACGTAAAGATGATGGACACAGCTGAGTTCGGGTGACAGCAAACCACAGAAGCAGCACACCACTGGACTAATGAGCCATGTAACACAGATGTGCCTTCCATAAATAATTCACTCTGAAAACAGTGTATCTTCAGTGACGCTGTACATTTCAGAGCACTAAAGAGGCAAGGCAGATTCCCCTCAGAGCACATTTTCTATGTTAGTGTATTTTTCTGTCAAATATAGGAAATTTAGATTTTACTTTGACATCAGTATTCTATGCCTGGGGATACTGGATACTGAACCTGCCATATTTTGCTGGCACAAATTCTTAATGCTATTTTTTTCTTACACAAACCCTGATGTAGATAATTTCACAGAATTATTCTGGAAGCAGAATACTTGGTAGCAGACCAAGCTAAACTCCACTTCTTCTTAAAAGGGCCTGTTCAATGCAAGTTGCTACACTGTCGTACTAGCAACAGGCATTTAAGGATCCAGACAACTTTGTCCCCCTGCTATGCAGGGGAGGCTAGGTATGGGATTTGGGATCTATTCTGCTCTCCATTACACGCTACACTTCAATTGCCTTCAAGAGGAATTGCACTACACCTTCATTTTTTAGAGTAATGAATGCTGACATACAGCAGAGGGAAGACAAAATTTATTCATATATGTCCTATAGTATAAATGGCTATCTACCACAAAAGCAAAGATTTGGACATTAGGAGAAGAAGACTTATCACCATGCTTAATGTACTATGCCTAATTTGCCCTCAAATCTCTCCACTGGATCTACACATTGCAGAAACTATCCACAAAGCAATGAAGCAAGTATGGGACAGCTCAGCATGCCAAAAGCATGCTATCAAGGTTTACATAGCAGCTATAAATCCTACTTTACATCACAGTGCACACAAACTTCATTTCACATCATAACAGGCTTGAAGCAGGTATTAAAAAAATATGCTTTTTAGCCTTAAAAATTTTAAAGGCTATGATATTATAATCATTTTCATCAACCATTTCATATATACATGGTGTTGCATTAAGACAAAGTATGTTTCTTCCAAGAACTTCCAAGCACTCATCTTCTTTCTTATCCTATTACTGAATGTCAGAAATGGAGGAGAAAGAGAGGTATATTTAAACTACTAACTTAGAGGAGAAGCAACTAACATACTTTTAAAAAAAACTCTTAAAATGAAGAAAACATTTAATACATGCTAATATTTTCCCCTGGAAATCACTGTGGAAATACAAATGCTGCCGTGCTCCTGTAGCACTTGCATGTCCTTCAGTTTGGGGCATGGGAGGCCAGGATTTCCTGAGGTTAAAACACAATGCAGAAGATAATCTCACTGGACTTCTTCCACCAAGTCAAAATATTTCGGAAGTTATTGTGGACTTCAGGGAGAGTTAAGCTAAGCTGCCCTGAGAAGTCGATTAATAAAGACAATTATAGAGAAGAATACAAGACTAGGATAAGACACCCCAGGCAGACAATAAGATGAAATAAGAAATTACATACCATGGCAGCCTCTGAAAGGTGCGAGTTCAATTCTGCTGCAAGGCCTGTAAGCAAAGGGAGGAGTTTCACAGCACCACAGAGGCTGGAAAACAGCACCTGGAAATTCAGTCACTTACCCAGAAGGCTATTCCATGATTCAAGCTGATGTTTTTGACAACACCAAAGAAGTACTTTGAAGAAATTGGAAGTCCTCTGAAGTAAACGGGGAGGGAGAGGGAAGTTACACTGCATGGGACCCAAAAAGAGGGAGGACAACAGGCAGAAGGTGCAAACCCAGCAGCCTGCGCTCAAACAGTGCTCTCTTCTGGAGCCGGAGAAATAGAGGCGCCAGGTGCTGAGCAATGCAGACACATGGCCCTCAAACAAGCGGTGCCTCAGCGTTGCACGTTCCCGGAGATGGGACACTGGCCGGTCCAGTCCAAGTGCCACGCTCAGGCTCGGTGACAGGCAGCACCGGCCAAAGTTAATCTTTCCATGACCTCGTTACAACCTAGTGACCACAGCATCAGCTTTCCATCATCATTCACCATGCGAGATCGCACCACCCGGAGCATCCTGCTGTTTTCATGTCATCTAAAGTTGCAAAGACTTGTCATGCTGGTAATCCGAAGGGAAAAAAAAAAGGGGGGGAAAAATGAAGTCTTCATTGGCTTATCATGCCACAGACCTGACAAGACCGACAGGCACTGGCCTAAGAACAAACAGGGAGGGAACACTTCTGGGGATTTGCTCATATTTGGTTTTGTAATTTAATTTCCTAACTTGAATATTACTAGATGTTTTTCCTGTCTTTTTTTTACATGACTATTTTCTTGTTTCATGTTTTCACCTTCTTCTGATAAACCATCTCCTCACTACTAAGTTTACACAGTTTATTACCTTCGCTCTGATTCGGTATTCCACACTGAAAAGTAGTTTCCATATGTGACCTCACCACTGCTTAATCCTAATCCTTACCCCTTGGTTTCCATCCATCCACCCTGAAAAATACTCCATTTGGCACAGGAATTAGTATCTATTCACTGGAGACCTGTTGGACACCCAAGACAGCAGCAGCTACGTCTCCCAAGTTACTGCCAAACTAATATATTTACATTTATTCTCTTTATGGCTTTGGCAAGTGGTAAATGATAACTAGTGCTTAGCCTCCCAGAGGACCATAATGTTGGGTTTTTTCCAAGTGCTAGGAACTGACGGAACATCACATGCATTGGGACAATGATGGGACATGCATTTTCCCAGTTTATGTGTCAAAAGGTGAAATTATTCTAGCTGATACCTCTACAGGCTTAGTGCTTTAAAATTATACATTGCTCTTTCTGAACCATTTTTAACCTCCCTCTCTTACACTTTTACACTACATTGATCATCACAGTATTCTCACCCCTGAAAAAAACTTGCAATCAATTTCTACTTCCACTTAAGTAGCTGTGCAGTGCATAGCTATTTGTACAAAAGCCAGCTCATTTTTCCACTGTTGTGTTGACTTTACTACCCAGGAAAAATGCATCCATCTTTGTTACAAGTAGAATAATCTCGAATTAAGGAAAAAGTATCCTTAATAGTGATGTTTTGGTCCACAATATGGACCAAAATTATGTTTCAATTACAGATCACTCAAAAGTCAAATTAATCAAAAAATCATATATACTGTGATTTCACTTTTACTAGAATTATGAAGAGTTTTGCCCAGCTCTTTCTCTTCTGATCATTCTAAAAATTATAATGCTTAATAATTAACTTAAAACACTTCTTAATTCATTGCTTGCATTCTATTTATCAGTGAAAAGTAATACCATAGAGTGTATCTATAAACACTGCTTATGATTCCTGGCTCCTGGGGAAATCCCACAGAGACACAGGTTTGAAACCATAGTCATGACATTATGACAACATTATGAGTTGACATGTCAAATGCAGTTCAGCACTTACATGGGAAAAATCAAAAGATCAGGAATTTCCTTCCAGAGTTCTGATTAAAAAGAAAAAAACCAAACCAATACAATAACAATGCCGAGAAGGAAGGAACAGAGAAACACCTTTAAAATTATAGTTAAGTTTTATACTAATTTCCAAAGTTTTCCTTGAAGAAAGAAAACATGAACTAAATCATAAGTATAATTATACTCAATTTGACTACTTTAATAAATTATATTTAATTATTAGAGAAATGTGGAAAAATCCATTTTCAGAAGTTTAATAATATAGTGGCATCAACAAGACAATGAGAACAGTCAACATCATCTTTGTGATATCAGCTAGGGACATTATTTCACACAAAAATATCAAGGAAAACCTAATTAACAGCAATTCAATAATGTCATCAGCATTGACAAAGCAAGACGTTTCGACAAAGATTTCTTTGCTTGCCTATTTTCACAGAATACCTGGATATTACAATACCTCCAATCCCACTGCAAATGAATGCCTTACATGGTTAAAGCTCCTCTCTTTCCGAGGGTGCCAACCTCCAGGTTATTAGGAAACGTAATATAAGTCATACCTGTTCTCGTTAAAAATTCTGTGACACTGCCTTAATGAATGGGTTATTTACCCTCTTCCTCCTCCAGATTTCAATTTCAACAACCATACTGCATGAGGAAATCTTGTAAATAGAGGTGTGACAGCAGCATGGACAAGTTTAACCTATCTAAGTGGGTGACAACAGTGATGGAGATGCAGGTTTAAGCACAGGCTAGCATACAAATAAGCACCCAAAATCCCTAGTCAGCTCAAAACACCCTCAGGAAAAGCTCTATGAACAGAGGAAAACTTCTACTAACATATTTTCATCAACACCGTTGGATTCAGCCACTTGACTAAAAAAAGTATAACTATAATTTCTGGTACAACTGCACTTTTAGTTATTTGGTAGACACCCTACGAAGGGATGGGTCTGTGCATCTCTTTTCTGAATAAATTTGTCCTTCACACATATATATTACCCATATATTAATAAATAAAAATAATGAAATTGTCCTTGAATGTCGTCTTAACTCTTCAGCAATTTTAGAGTCTGTTCAAGTCTTGGTAAATAGGCTTGCCATGATCCTTCAGAGTAAACACTACCAAACAAATCTCACAACATGGACAGATCTTTTTAACTGGCATCAAAACACTTCTTTCTCTTTTGATATAGCCTACAGAAAATCCTTCCTAGAATAGTGGGCACTCAGTAAACATTTTCTGCTACTGCATTGTAACTGTTCACATAGCAACACACTAACACTCTTGGGAGAATTTTGTTTCTCTTTATCTAAAGAGCTTTCACAGACTTTAACATTAGGTAGATTCTTTTATTTCTTTTCCCCATTTGTAGAGAAATAAATAAAATGGTATTCAAGATGCACCATATGCCTCTAACCTATCTGCTCTTACCCCTTCAATACATGAGAAAGTTTTAGAAAGTTACCTTTGATATTTTTGTTCCCATTCTCTAAGACCACTTCCTTTTTAAAGTTATTTACGTTTTTCCCCTTTGAAATTACGGACTTGCAAACAAAGCAAGCTCTTGACTTGAACACAGTTTAGGCTTAGTAGATCTAAAAGGCTTTTGAGCCCACTGTGAACATTTGATTCTGTTTTCTGGGGGTATCTTTCATTCTGCCACCTACCACTGGTATTCCAGTTCGCCTTGGTCCTCTGGTGAGACAGGACCACTGTGTCTGCAGCGTTACAGATACTGGCCTCACTCTTGCAAGTCAAGCAAGCAGGCTGACCTGAGAAACCTCCCCAGAGCACACTCTAACTTTTATAGAGCTGACACAAAGTTCAAAAGATCTTTTTCTATAACATATAATAATGCTTGAAGTTTTGAAGGATGGGTCAACATGTGCCAGGAAATCACCTGCAAAAAGACTTAATAAATAACTGGAGAATTTTGATGCACCAAGAATGGCAAACTGAGAATTGAATTTCAACTATACTTTCACACGTAAAACTCTGATTAGTAGTTGGGTAATTTTACATGATTATTCATTCTTATTAAAACTTATTTAACCAAACTATATTAGTAAAAAAATCTCTTTCTTCAAGGTTAAACCTTGCAGTGGCAAGAGAATTATGGAGAATTATGACCACTCCCAATACAGAGTCTTGACTGATCCAGGAAATCAAGCAATGCAAATGAAAGAGACAAGACTTGTGATTTTTAACATTTCAAAGTCAAAAAAATGCATTTTTGTTTTGTAAGGCTTTGAAAATAAAAAGCAGCTTTGCAAAGCGTTTCTTGCTTGTTTGGTTTTGTTTTTTTTTTAATTCCCCCAAGAGCTTAGTAAGATAGGCTGTTTTTTGAAGTAGTCTGAAATTATAATTGCTACTAGGGATAGCCAAGGAAACAGGAAAGAAAATCACTCACAATATCAATTTTGCACACACTGCAGAGCACTAAAGCTTTCCTAATAACATCAGGAAGGTAGAACATCACAGATTAGCTATATTACTGACTAGTAACAAGGGAAGCATGGGCCCCATGAATTTTATCTGTTGTTAAACTGTGCACACTGTTAATGATATAAAACAACTTACAATACAAGATCAAGCACAATTGTGTGTTAATTTGTATCCAATATTATCTTCAGATGATCTGGGATTCATTCGCTTATCAAACAGAAGTATTAACAGAATCTCAAAACCACTCTTGGCCTGCCTTGCCCTACCCATAGGAGAGCAAGGAAGCTGGTGAAGGGTCTAGAGCACAAGCCTTATGAGGAGCGGCTGAGGGAACTGGGGTTGTTTAGCCTGGAGAAAAGAAGGCTGAGGGGAGACCTTATCGCTCTCTACAACAACCTGAAAGGAGGTTGTAGCGAGGTGGGGGTCGGTCTCTTCTCCCAGGTAACAAGCGATAGGACGAGAGGAAATGGCCTCAAGTTGCGCCAGGGGAGGTTTAGATTGGATATTAGGAAAAATTTCTTTATTGAAAGGGTGGTCAAGCATTGGAACAGGCTGCCCAGAGCAGTGGTGGAGTCACCATCCCTGGAGGTATTTAAAAGATGTGTAGCTGTGGTGATTAGGGACATGGTTTAGTGGTAGACTTGGCAGTGCTAGGTTAACGGTTGGAATCGATCTTAAAGGTCTTTTCCAACACAAACAATTCTATGATTCTATGATAATAATTCAGAAGTCTCCATGAGACTTCACCGCTATCGCCCCTGAATGCCATCAGTGCTATTTTAAGAATGTTAAAATTGAGTATTTACCATGCTTCTTTTTGCATTTAATGTCATTCCTTTATGAAGAGGTAATTGCAGCATGAATATGAACGGCTGGAAAGTTTACCAAGTATCTAATTTTTGATGTGGAATCCTGTCTAAGATAAGGACTAGTGTAAGTTTTTCCAATCTTTAAACTTAATTTTTCCTCTTGAGTATTCAGTGAGCTTTAAAGATCAGCTCAGCAATTCCCCCACTGATCAGTGCACCTTCACTTCCACATTGATAAGCTTCTGCTACAGCTCCCAATAAACAGATCCTCTACACAGCCAATGGTGGAGAGATTTGAATTTTTCCTTTCTACAAGGACCTTTTGGAAGATTTTTTATATAAAATGTACATGTACACATGAATACGCACGTGCAATCATGTATGATTTTAACCTGTTATAAGTAATTTCATATTATTAATAAGGGCTTATGAAGGCACATATAGCCCACCCTCTCATCTCGCTTCCATAGTACTTAACAGTGTAGGTAATACATTAAACTCTGGATCCCTTGATGCCACTGGCAAAGCTTCAATGGACTTCACTGTATGCAGAACTGAAACCCATATAGATTTTCACGCTATTTAATTTTGACTGCTTTACTGGAAGATGCATTCATCACTGTAAACCAGTTAATGGGAAAGCTGGAAGAAAAAACTCTTGACATACATTTCTTGAAATGCACTTAGTGCACTTCTGATGAACAGTTTCAAAAGTTAAACATGCTACCCAATTTGCCAAGTAAACACAATGAGAAATTATGCTGCGTTAATCTCAATGTTTTTTTAAACAACAGAGAGTAACAGAAGGGCAACCAAAGGGAAAGTAACAGAAGAGGATGACAACCGCATTGAAGTCAACCTATCCCTCACCTAAAGCAATCAGAAGGAAGAATTTGATCCACACTCCTGTTGAGTTTGCTCGTGAAAATCTCAATAGCCAAATCAGCATTTTTCTGTAAAAATATTAATGGTGAGATTATCACAATATTTCATTTGCTTCCTTCCACTCCTATACACTAGGGAAGACCATGCACCCTTGCTGCCTCTTGTACTCCCATGCTCTTATTCTCAGAGGTTTCTATTCAGACACTAACTGCAATGACAGATCCCAGTTTATTACAGACTGCAGCAATCATCTCATCATCAGCTGAACCACTGATGTTATTATTTCTCTATCCCTTTTATGTATCTAAATGTAAACGTGACTTCTATCTCCGTTCAAAGCTTTGAAAGGGACATTTAATCACAGAGCTATAAATGGCACAGGAGGATCCTTGCCTGTGGTTTCTCCCTGGCATTTTTAATGTACATTTCCTTTTATGGCCGCAGCTGCTTCAATTTTCCTGAGATTCTGCTGGAGATCCTCCTACAGAAAGGGCATGTTCTGCTCTAAACCACAATGTTAAAAACAGATTGCTGACTAATTTTCCATGTTCTTGTTGTAAATTACAGCTACAGCTTCCTTCTAGATAGTATAATCTTGATACACACTATAATGCAGCCTTCAGGCTGGAGAAAACTGAAAGTCTACAGAATCTGCAGCAAAACCACATTTTCTTTAGTCTCTTCTGTTTCGTCTCCTCTATTTCACCTTTGCTGTATTTTGAGAGACTGCTTTTAAAAAGACAACTGCAGTGTTAAAAAAAATGAGGAAAAAAAGATAGTGAAAAGAAAGGAGGAGGAAGAAAGTAAAGAGAAAAATGTTTTAAATGAATCCCTGTATCAAAAAAAATATATGCTCTTCACAGCTTTCCAGGATGCAATGAGTTTAAATTAGAACTGGGAGCTCATAAAGGTTTCAACCTACATTTTTTACACCAGCAATAGGGTAAGGTCTATCTAACTCAATGTCCATGCAATTCATTTTAATAGAAATAGTCTGGGAAGTGCTCCCAGATGACAGGCACCAGCAATAAGCAAATTGTAAGTTGTTCAGCTCTGGATGCTCACCTGTCCTTTGCAAAATACAGCTCTCTTCCTAACTCTGGTTAGTAGAGTGATGCCTCACACCAATCTACTTTATGCTGGGGAAAAAAAAAAAGAGATCTGTGATATGTATTTAGAGCAATTTAAAGTAAATATTGCTACAAAGTGAATAAGGAACTTAGAGACACCATGCTCTGTTCTAGCCAGTACTTAGAGAGCAGATGAATAAGAGCAGAAGACAATGCCACCAGTCATTAGGGAGGACATTAAAGAACCCTCAAGCAGGACCTGCAACAGGAGACTCCACCTCCTCTGGCCATGTCAAACTCGTATTTTTGGATTAGATTATCCTAATCCTTTCAGTTCCTAGGAAGGAGAAAAATGAAAAATGGATTGCACTAATATCTCCAATTTCTGTGGTGTTTGGGCAACGCAGATATCAAAGGATTCCCTCTCACAGATTCCTGTGAGCTGTGCAAGCACTATCGCTCCAGGGTCCTGGAGCGTGAACTGAGGTACAGGCAGAACAAATACCTTTCTCAAAGTTGCAGAGGAAGCCAGAGGTATAGACAGGCCCTAATCTTTGTCAAGTCTTTGAGTAATACCTAAGCACTCCAGAGTCACCTTATATAGGGATTTGACTGGGATTACTGGAATAGCACTGAAATGCTATCCAAAGGTGCAATTTACCTGGGACAAAGCTTAGGAAGCATAAATCTAATAGCAGCTCTGTTTACATTTAAGCAGAGCATTTCTGGAGGCTTTTATTGATTCTTTGTACAGGAGACATTTCGTCTTCTGATGAGTCAGCTGTTTCTAACTATGTTTCTGAAATTGCCCCCATAATATGGAATTATATTAATTAAAGTAACCCATCGAATACAGAAAATGTATTGTTAAAATAGATCTATTGGATCTACAGACCTATTATAACTGTATTGTGAGAAGAACTTGTCATTAGCCGTTTATGGCTGGTTATTTCAAATGCACATATTCACATCGTTACTTTTCAGGGCTTCCAGTAAAATAGATCACAAAATATATGATAAATTGATCTATGTTCATTCCACTTCACATTAACAATAAATTTAAAGAAGTGGGTTGGACACTCCAGACAAGAAAGCCCAGTTGCAACTATTTCAATTTCAGACAGTCCAAGTCATCAGACTTTGCAACTCCGTATAATGTTAAGTAGCCCAAACACTATTCCAGATGGTACTGTTTCTCAATTCGATCATCTTTCCTCACACTGAAATAACCCGTGAATACTTTAATCAGCTGCAGTAGGCTCATTTAAGTGCTATGGAAATGCAGCAAGAATGGAAGTGGCATTCCATCCTTGGAAATGAATGGAATGAAGGAAGAAAAAAAGTTCATTCCCAGACTATAAATATTGGTATGTCAAATTTCAGTATCTGGAGAACTGAAACAAACCAAACACTGCGAAGGCACGAAGCAGCATCTGGCCAAAATAGACTCCTCCAGAAATTAAGCTTTTAAGTATAAATCATCTTCAAGAAACGACAACTTCTGATTATAAAAACTGGAAACCAACAATTATGGCTATGCCTACATTGCTAAGGGCACCCAGGGACCTCTCGTGCCAAGTGGTGTCGGTGGCTTACACCCTTGCTCCTCAGGGCTAGTCCCTTCTGATCATCCCCATGGTTGGACAAGGCTACAATGGGCCCCACCAGGTGTCTTTCAGAAGTCATTACTTGTGGGTTTATCTAGTTCAAAGTGCCTGCAATCATGTGAGGGCTGTGTCACAGCCTCTCGGGGTGATTTTAATAGCACCACACTGTGAAAGCGTGTGGCATACCCTGGGTACGTTGTGAGAGTAGGTAGATGCACGTGATGCTGCGAGACATGATGAGGTAACACTGGAAGACTGCTCAGGGTCAGCAGCAAGCAGTCCTGCAGCAGTCCTGTCCGTATCACCGCGAGGTGGGTCTTGGGGTGAGTTGATCCCCAAAACTGCACCCAAGCTTTGTCTCAGAGAGAACTGGATGACCAGCTTCAAGAAAAACCCAGGGAGTGAACTGACTTGCAAACAAGGAACTGGGGCTTGAGAGTGGGCTGGGGAGGGAAGTTCTTTGGCTTTCTTCATGTGCCCTATATTCATTCTGACAGAGTTAAAACAGAACTAAGCTGTAAAAACATTAAGCATCACATATAATCATTCTAAAGCTATTTAAAGGAGCTAGGAGATCCACAGCTATGTATTTCTTGGGTCTTGCATTTGAAGTGAAATTATACGAAGAATTTATTTTGGCATCAAAGTCGGAGCTCCAGAATAAAAGCTTGAAACCTAAAGATTTGTGAAATAGATCCTAAGTCATCATTTCATTTTATCATTGTACTACACCATACACCACCAATATCCACTGAATATCACATCAATATCTGTGGACAAGTGTTACACAGCTGCAGAACACCATTATGAACGCTTTTCATCAGTAACTTCAGAACATCGGTAACTCGAGAATGTAAAAATGCTTCCATTCTTATGCTTTCATAGCATTTATTATCAAGACTTAACTTCAAATAGTTTTAAGTCTGTCCAGGAGAACAAAGCCTCCAGCTAGTTTTCCCTCCAGCCACTTTTCCTATGATGCTCAGCCACAGACAGACCTCTACACTGGAACTCATAAGCTCAGACAGGAACATTTTCTGGCTATTATTTGGTCCCTCTTTAACCATCCATGTCTGTCGTCAGGGAACGATGACAAGAAAAACTCTTGAGAATTATTAAGTATCATGATAATAATTATCAAAGAAAAAAACCAGTTAAAATTTACAAGTGTCTGAGGAATGTCAGCGCTATCATATAAGCTCCTTTGGAAGATAACTCCCACTCCAGAGTGGTATTAAGGAAAGCAGATGAAGACTCACAGCCATAAATAGATGAAAGATAAGGTTTATCTTAGTCTCTGCAAACTCTTTCTTATCAAATACTTTGCTACGAAATATGTTTTCAATGGTATATAGTCAAACTAAAAGAAAATATTTCTTCTTGAAAGCGTGGACTCTGAAGTAACCTAGAGGGGCTCTGTTTGGTTAGGCCTTATTTTGTTCATTTAACTCTACAACATACCTTTCCTTAATACACAATACGATGAGCAATATGATCTCATGCTTGTTCAAGGTGGTGGAGCTGTAGCTCCCAAGCAGCTTCGCAATGTACAGTGAAAAAGCTTATTTTTGAAAAGAGAAACATGGCTGCCTCCACATACACACCTGAAGAAACATGCAAAAGTGCATGTTTGTGCAGTGAATACTCGAAATGTGCGCTGACTGAGCATAAAACAAACTTCTGAAATTCCCCATGCCGCTTCCTAAAGCCCCACTTCATCTCTGTACGGACTGTGACTTTTCCAAATATTTTTAGTGCATGAGGCAGCTTTTCAAAGACTTCTTAACTCTTGTAACTCGTCTTACAAGCATAAATCAAGCCACATTGGCCAACTCTTTCCACAACTGAACTGCACCTTTAAATACCACTAATGCCAGATGGTCTCAGCATATAAAGCAGCATGAGACAACATATTAATGCTACTCAAACAAGCAACTTGTGCTAGCAGCAGACCAATGAAGTCAGCCTCAGGCTGCTAATCCTCTCTGTCTCCATGGCAACATCTATTTCCGACAGTTCTTCAATTTTCAAGTCAGATGAGCTCGTTGGCTCTTAAACTTCTCTACTCAGGGGGTCTTCCGTTGTCAGGTACTTTTTCACTTTGTATTGGCTACCGTTATAATACAGACTTTATTTTTATCAGCTGCTCCATGGAGTATCAAGGAACAGATGCTCCTCTGTTTCTGTTTATTTATAGACTTTTCCACTGAAGATTTGTACTATTTATTTCCACTATGGATTTGTTCCTCTAACTGTAACACATGGAAACCTTGCAAATATATGTCTCTGTTGTGACTCTACCTATCAGCACTGGAAGAAAAGGGAGAATTGGTACCTTCTTCATACTCCTCTGCTATCAAGGCAGATTTTTAAACAACAACAACAAAGTGTATCTGCAGCAGGTAAACAGGGAAAGAAACTCTTGACTCCTCCTCACCTATGTCTATTAGCATAGCTGAGTCAGCATAAATATTGGGGCTATTTGCTACTAGGAAAACTCTGGCAGGAAGCAGGTAAGAACCGCATCTTAAAGGCAGATCAAATGCTGAACCACATGCCATCTATCAAGTACATCTATATACTGGGTACATGGCATAGCCACATGCTAACCTGCAGCGTGGAAAATGAGAACGTAGGCATGTAGATGAGAACCTGAGGCACAGGGAGAGGATGTTCTTATCCGAAAAGACAAGAAATACACGGCAGAGCCAAGAAATAAGTCAGACATCCTTTATCACAAAACTACTTTTCCTCTCTGTGAAATGACTTCCTACATGACAATGTTTAAAGTTCAAACACGTGATAGCCCAGCTCCCAACCCCACAGCTTTTTTCTTCTCTCCATCCCACTACGTACTGATGTCATCAAAAAGAAAGAAGAAATTTCATTCAGAAAGGCGTAAGCTTTGATCACTCATTCCTTAACTGCAGGCTATTACAGAATCGAAGTCACATTTAGCCCTCTTTTTTAAGGGCACACATGCAAGTTGGCTTGAGGATTAGGATTTATAAGCTTATAACGAAGATTCAGATGTACAGCTCCCAGTGACTTCAGTTTGATCTGTGGATGCTCAGCAGCTGGGTGGGAGGAGAAATTAAACCCCTGTCTAGTTTGTATCAGTTGAAAATCTGACATGGAGAGTCAGCTTACCATAGCCATAAAGCCCCCTTTGAAGTAACGATCTTTTTACATGTGTAAAAAGTGTATATTTAGGTTGTAGATTCACCTCGATTTTGCTTATAGTTCTAAAAAACTGTGCTTTTGTGCAATAAGCCAAAATGCAGAGCCAGACAAAACTACAAAACCTTCAGTTTAGCATAGGAAAAAAGAGGTTAATTTTGAATGTGCAAGGAGAACACTGTTCATAACAGTGAAGGACAGCAATGTGTAACTGAAAGACAATCACACCATGGACTCCCTTCACTTTTGAGGGACACAAAAGTAAAAGGACATTCAAATGACGTCTTGCAGCTAGAAATCTCACACTTTCTCGATACTAACAAAATCTACTGGATCATTAGATTGGTATACCAGCAAGGATGCCTCTGCCAAGAAAGCAGCTCATTAAACCTTGGCCAGTCAGCTGTCCCACCTTATCAAACAATTCTTTCCACTTGGCTTTAAGGCAGATCCACACCTGTGTTCAAAATGGTATACGCTGGCTGTTCTCGCTGTAGGCAGGCTCTGCAGCCAGAGCAGTATCTCTTTGGTTGTAAATTCGGCAGCTGACGCCCCACGGTCATGAAGAGCTCCATACAAAGAATGACTG
The DNA here is from genome assembly GCF_034638445.1 of Ciconia boyciana. NCBI lineage: Eukaryota > Metazoa > Chordata > Aves > Ciconiiformes > Ciconiidae > Ciconia > Ciconia boyciana. The sequence continues at coordinate 45,051,796 of NC_132938.1, forward strand.
TCTCGGCTTGCTCCATGGGACTTAATTTGTGAGTAAACAAAGACATCAGGTTTTGCTTATAATTCAGTATAAACAACTACCAGGAAGCAGCTATTAGCTTATACAGCCATAAGTGTCTCACTTCAGAAAAAGAACTAATTAAAAACAAACATTTGCTGCTTTCAAACTGCCAACCACGGGTTTATGATTCAAGATTCTCTCTTACCTGGCCATTGTAGCTACACAGACACGTCTGTAACGTATGCCTTCGTATTGAGCCAAACCCCTCTGACAATCACCCTGTTCCCTGCTGCTGTCATGGGAAGATGTGTCCGGTGCCAATACAGCTAGCACAACAGCAGCGCACTGCAAGAAACCTCCACTCCAAGGGGAAGGGCGCTACGGACCAAGACCGCACTTTTAGTCTAGCGTCCTCATCCCCAACAGTGCACCTGAAAGGAGTAAGCAAGGCGACAACTTCAGTGCCACAGGGCAGCTATCCTGTCACAGTACATACCATCGTTTCTTCACAATATGGCAGAACTCAGATTCAAAAATTCCAAATCCCAGCAAGTCAAACAGCTTTCTCCAGCACTGTTGTTCTGCAGAGCCCCTAACCCACTCCTCATACAGCACCAGCTTTCGACCTTAAACCTGAGATAACACATGCAGATCTACGGCAGCCAAAAGAGCTCAGATGCACGTCACGCTGCAAATCAAACCTCCCTACCCTGCTACCATTTTACTGATAAGGATTTGGGTTTTTTCAACCTTTTAACTAAAAAGACCCTTGGTGTCTTCATTTAGCCTCCCCATACAAGAAAGTAAGCTTCCAACGTAACATTCTGATCCCACTGAATTCACTGAACCCTGGGTTTTGATTTGCAACTTACTGCAAAATGAAGCATATGAAGTATACACCCTTTACTCTACTGCTCCTGATTCTACCCATTATTTTAAATAACTGACCCAGAAGCCTTAAAGTACACACTGCAGTTTTCACTTTTCCTTGATTCCACAACATTTTAAGAGAATTCAGCTACAAACCTTTCCAGTTTAATTCCCAACTCAACAGGGAAAAAATAAGCAAGAATCTGTAGTAATACATGCATGAGACTTTTGTTTAAAAAGAAAAAGTAGATCAAAAAGAGGTGTGGAATATGACTTTTTTTTTTTAAGAGGAACATGAATTAAATAGGTATGAAGACTTAACAATATAAATTAATCTGCTGAGAAAAGATCAGATAGGGTTCATAAATAGTATGTTTCACAAAGCAAGCATATAAAGCACAACAAGGTACTTCATATGATGACATATGAAGGCTGGGATTCATCAGGTCTTAACCATAAGCTCTTGCACATGTTCCCAAGTTAGAAGCCTGCCCAGTGTTGGCTCCTCTTATAGTCAGTAGAGAAAACAGATGTTTTCAAAGGGCACTGCAGCCCAATCAAGAGGTCTACCTGCTAATCGACAAAGAGAGATTATAACATGTAGGCTTCTAAATCATGTACCACATCTGAAAACAAAAATGAGGTGGAATGAACACAGAATTAATTCTAAAGTAGTTTTAATACTAAATTATTGGCTCAGCCTAGTAGCAATTCCATTGTTACAGCCCAAAATTTGTGTTTATTATGAAATAGGAAGACCTGTCTTGCAATTTTCACCCTCTGTGTAATTTAAAGGCTTGAGATATTGATCACTAAATTATAGAAAAATAAACAGTTTCTCCTGAATAAAGTAAATTAAGAATTAATAGTGAGGTCATTTTTTGATAAATGATGATTACAATTTACTGCCCTTAACAAAATGTCTCACGAAATCTTAGGAAATCACTGTGCTTTATATACTTCTCATTAATTCTCTGGAGTTTGCGTTAATGTCACCATAATAAAATATCCCTTTAATCCCAACCAACAACAAAACAGGCTGACCTCATGTTTTCGTTGGAAACTGTTAAGGCATTCTGCAGATGTGGGAGGTGATGACAACTCTTCTCTTTAAAAGAAATTAAAGTAATCAACTCTTTCAAAAGGAGTGGGATTGTCAAAACCAGGGTCAGACCGACAAACTGAATGCTCTGCATACTCAGACTAATTTTAAGCCTGAAAAATAAAACAACTGCCTTCTGTAGAGTCATGTTTATTCTTAATGATTACAGCCCTTTTTACTACAGCTTGGTTGCCCTTTGTGTTATTCCAGCAAATAAAAGAGAAACTTCTGAGATGCAGTAGCTGGGACCTATAGCATTTTCGCAGGTAGCACACAGCCTCTCTTATCCCTTTTTCAAATGATCTAACAAAAAGGGAAGTCTTTAAATACCTCAGCTAGTGAAGCAGTTTGGAGTACGGGTATTGTATCTCTAGGAAACACTGCAGAGACTGCCTAGCACAGCTGCCTAACCACACTTACTGTGAATTTCCATTGACTTCAATGGGAACGTGAATGGCATTAACAACTAGCTGCAAATGTGATCTATAAATGTGCCTACATCTCCTTGACGTTCACCAGTTTTGTGAGGACATTTTTCTCTTGGTATTCTACACCTCTGTTTTTAGCTGAACATTAAAACTGAGATAGGAAAGTAGGATGAATTCAGAAATATTATTTATTTAAGAAAGAAAATATTAAGGAAGAAAAATCTATTTTCAAAAAACTGAGTGTTAGCAAGTACATTCTAAAAAAAAAAAAAATGAAGTTATTCAAGACTCTTAAAAATAAAACAGATGCTTTAAAGAAACTCGCTCAGCACGTACAGCCAGCCACTTACTGCCAGCAAATCCTACAGCCCTCTCGAGACCTGTGCAACCTACAGAATCTGCGAAGGACACTGGACGTCCTACTCTGAACGCAGGCAGCATTAAAATTGTTCTGCCAAAGACTACCCCAGGCCAAATCCTGGCTGGGAGACTCCAGGGGGACTCCCCTAAGTGGCACTACAGCCCGTAAGGGATTTCGCTGGGAAGTTAATTACAGCCTCTCAGTCTTCTTCAGAACGAGCGAGGTACAACCAGCCCCAGATTTGCACTCCCAGAAGGCGAGTCAGTAGCGTGTCCCCTGTGGTGTTTGATGGGAAAGCCAGAACGTCCTCACAAGCTCTGAAAGAAAAATCTGTTCCCTGATGCACAAAGGAAGGAAAAAATCCAAATGCAGAAGGCTACATGAATAATAGGTTCAACCACGTTTTATTCTGCATTTTATTTTATACATGCCTGCAGAGACACCAGCAGTTGCCCTGCTCACACTCTCAGTTTGGCACTGCGGGTGCTCGTTACCCTGCTGCCCGGAGAGCAGCCCACCTTTAAAGAGGACTGCAAAGGTAAGCTGTCTCCTGTACTCCCGATACAAAGTGTTTTGCTTATACCGACCCATTTACAGCCCTTACCTCTATGCAATGCAGCTGAATGGATATGAACTCGGTGCACTCGCATTTACCAGCCACCAGCCCCATAGCCTTCAACACCTCCCTCCAGAAAGGGAATACTAAACAAGCGGCCATTGATAAAAACTGGCATTTGCTTAAATCTCAAGCATGCAAAAATTAGGTCTGCTCTCTAATACCTAGATTCAATAACAAGCCCTTGCTGTATACAATTTGTATTAATGCTCTGCAAAACTGGGAAATATTAGCAGGGCCCATCAAAGAGCTCACAAGATTTTAACTTGCAAATTCCAACTGTAAGGAAAAGAAGCTTTACAAAATCAAGTGCAATTAATTGTAAGTGATAAAATTAGAACAGCTGCATCTGATGACATCGCCGTAACCAAGAGACGAGCTGCGTGCTTTCTAACATCACCGCTGCCAAAACGCCCTACCGCCAACCCGAGCGCTGCGTTCGCCCGTCTGAAGCGGGGCAGCCCAAGGGCCCACCGGTGACAGCGAGTGGTCTCCCCGCTCCTGGGCTACTGCGCCAAGGCAGCACAGCAGATCCTGCCCATGCTGGGCTGAAATCACGGCAGCCTCCTACACATTTGTTCTTCTAGCTGCTGCCGTTTCTCTTTTTCAAAGAGCAGCACTTGCTCGCGGTTCTCTGGAATGGCTGCAGAGCCATTTAAATTACAACCACTTAAAAAATATTTTAAAAAATGGCATTTGTGCAACAGTGAAATACAAACATTACGAGCAACAAATTTTTTTTTCCTGTACATTTGTTGGCTTTACTTATCACAATTTCTTATCACAGAAAGTATTAGCCCACATGGCTGGTGCCAAAGCTGAATGAGGGAACACTTGAATGACAGAAAAAACCCTAGGTACGGTTTCTGTATTAGCAGACAGATCTTGGATTTCCCCAATATACAGTAGAGGCATGATTTGCACTTCTTTTTGAGTCACCCTTTAATTATGTTTTTGCAGGAGGAAACAGCTCCAGCATTGCAGGGCTGGAGTGTGAGAAACTGAGAGCCTAACATTGGGCGACTTTGGGGGGGACCAGTACAGGAGCTGCAATTTGGGAAGTCAAGGAGCTTATTTAGGCTCAGGGCCAGCAATGACCCACCCAATCCATTTCCTCACTGTGCCAAGCAGGGTCTTTGATAAAGTCCAAAGGATAAGGTCCAAGGATTAATGTAGCTGAGTTGCACCTCGTAAAGTCGACTGTAGTCACACCCACGGGGTCCTGCAAATGCTCCAAGTCACAACTGCTGCTCACCTCATGCACGGTGTGCTCCTGCCTCATCCGAGACCTGCTTCACTGGCTCACAACGTGTTGTTGTTGTTCAAAACTGAAAAGTCCAAAGTATGTCATCTTCTAGAAAATCAGATGTCTCACTCAACTATAAATAAACCTTTTCCTTCTATTTGAAGTATTTTTAAAGATGCTGGTGGGAGGAAGGATGAACAATAAAATCATTACAATTTAAAAACTCTTCTAAATTAAATGCTATTTTGAAAAACCATGAAATATTTTGTTTCCAAAATGCCATTATTCTGATATTTTCAGGATTTCTGTTTCCTTTTCTCTAGCATGAACGATGTGATGAAAATGTCACAAATCTGCAGATCATTTTGTTGTAACAAAATCTGTATTTTCATCCATCCTCTCTCCCTTTCATTTGATGCCAAAGTAATTTTCAGAGCCTGTATCTATAACACATGTAACCAGCCAATTAATAAGCCTTACTTTGAGGATTTCTTCACAAAACTAAACACTGAAAAATAACCACTATAAAAATCTTAGTAATTTATAAAAAGAAAGTAGGAGTTGAGAGAAATTTTTATCTGCCATTTTTTAATGTAAAGAAAAAAAAAAAAGAAACCACCCAGGAATCTTGAAAGTGTCAACATGTTTCATGTTCACGTTCGAAGTGAAGCGGTAATGGAGAGGACTGGTCTTGCACAACCAAAATCAATGGTACAAATGAGTTGGAAGTGGCAGCATGCCTGAACAAATGGCTGAACATTAACGGTGGAGGAACTGCTTTTGGCATCAATCGATTCTAAATATATTTCATTGCTATTGAAGAATACAAACTTATGCCCCAAATGAGCTTAGTTGTGGTAATAAAAAAAGCCTCAAGAGATCAGCGTCCATTGGGTGTTTGTTCAACAGAACATCAGATATCCAAAGCAAGAGCCTATTTCCTCTCTCAGGAGTAGTCAGTATTCTCCTGAACCTGAATTACGGCAAAATATTGTTTAGTTTGTCCCAGAAATAATCTGTGCTTTACTGTCAACTGTCCTCTGTTTTTCCTTGGTACATCACCACCTTCCCACAAACTCTGTCTCCTCGCTTTATCTCACCTCGCCGTCTGCCATATTCTGTTAACTTTGCCAATTTTTGGCAAGCATGGGGACAAAATTGTATCTTCTCACATAATCAAAGCTACTCCAAAACATTTTGATCGCTTCCAGTCTAGGTTCATACAACACCTTCTACACCTAACCACTGATATAGTCTCATTCAAGTCTTCCTCTGCCTTAACTGTCTAGTCCCCATCTATCCAAAGGTCATCTGCATGGAACAGCTGCCTCAGTATAAACCTGCTTGTTAAAGTTCAAGCATCTTCAGCTCCGGGTTTTGCCTCTCCTTATTCAAGGGCTGCTTTTCCATCAGCAATTGCAGGCTCTAATCTCCCATACAGGTGCAGTATCAGCCTAAAGAAACTGCTGCCACCAAAAAAAAAAAAAAAAAAAAAATTGCAAAATATTAGAACAAACTCTGGCACGAACCAGAAGGGAAGCACAGGTAGCATGGTGTTCAAGTTTGCAGAGAAGGCAGCACATTCTCCGAGTATTTAATGTAGGATCAGAAACTTTAGGCAGTCTCACGCTTCTGGCATTTAGCACGTCCCTGGGAAGAGCTCAGTGAAGGCCATGCTCATCTTCCATGTGACTAAACTGGGTTTCCAGGATTTGCCAAGACACTCCGTATGCTTATGCAAGAAACCAGACTGGCTCATATGGAGTCATTCTGGTTTCCAATGCAGTATCAGGACTTTAAAAAAATCCTCATAATGTATATTTACCCCAGCAAAAGATGAGGCCTTAATAATTTGTTTCAGTTGCTTCGTTCACTAAGGATTTGTTCCAGTTGCTTTGGAAGTCTAAAGCACGTTTCTAAAATTTTCCTATTTCTCTCATGCATTTTTTTCAAATATTGCACATACATTACAAACTTATTTTCAAAATTAGCTGATATTCTAAAATTAAGGTTGATTTGTACACTTACATACGATCAAATGCATTCACACCACGCTGCACAGCCATGCAATATGCGTGATTATGCAACGTATGCATGTACATGCAGTATTTGATTTACTCAGTACAAAGCCTCTTTACTCAGTACAAAGAGTCTTTATTGATGCTCTGCTGACACTTCCCTGATTTATTTTGTCATCAACTTGCTCACTAAGCGAACAGAAACATTTTTATTCGTTTTCACAGTGACTCACTAGATAATTCAGGTATCATCCCTGCATACTCACCGGGCTTCTAGGAGCATGAGCTCTCTACAGACCATGGACCTATGACCCATAGCATATATTTCATTTATACTTATATCTATTTTAAAATAAACCCCGTGACACTCAGGATATCTTGTCGGAATAGGTTTTGTTCAGGAATAAGAACTTCTTAGCCTGTAGTGAAAAAAGAAAAAATAACTATGTGTATGTGTGTGTCTGTGAATCTTTCTGGTTTTTTTAACAACAGATGATGATAAATCAGGCCCTGATCCTGCAAGTTTTAATCACACAAAATATCCTTATTCCTGTTGTTGTTCTGGGAATCAAGCGTGGATGCTCGCAGTGAGCAAGGATCCCCCTCAGGTAAGAGCTGCAGGATCAGCCTCCTATTTCCTGCCAGGGCTGGTACAAGGCTCCACTTCTTTTACCGCACAGCTTAAAAAAGCTCACACAGAAAAATAAACAGTGCTACCTTTTACTACATAGGAGAAGAAAGGGCACGTTATTAAGAAGAAAACACCTCTAATGCAACCATTAGCACAATATTTAGGTGCTGAAGCTCTGTAACAAGGAAGCAGGGATGTTAACAGTGCCTTTACAATTATTTCAAGGAGCAGAGCCATAACTAGGCATGAGGTCTGGCTCGTTGCCCTTCCTAAAAAGATCCTGAGTTTCTCTCATGTGCCACTGCAGATAGCAAAAGCTGCAGCAGCTCTCCACTTCGTGAGAAATGCTCAGTACCTCGCAGAATGAAAATGAGGATTTAAATAAAACAACAAATTTGCTCTGCTTCAAACCCTGGTTAATCCTCTGCAAAAAAACAGCATTTGCAGCATCCACCACTAAAGATTGCCAGGACTCATCACATTCCCTGACATGTGATTTGGACATTACAACACGTGGCATTTTCATCTATAGGGCTCCCTTTGTGAGGGACCAAGCACGTTCTAGGAAATGCTTGATGTTCACTGTAGCTTATATGTGGACGCAATCCATAGGAAATTTTCTTTTCTGCAGTTTGTTATCGCTCATTGATATAAAGTTGGATTCTCTTTTGCTTGGGCTCAATGACAAACCCTTTCTCACGTCACTGACACCAACAGAAGCAGCGTGTCTCTGGGAAGAGCCACGGCCCCACCTCAGGCTGCACAGAGTGCTCTTTTTGTCCCTGTTTCAGCTGGCTTGACAGAAGTGCCAAATAAATGAGCTGTAGCGACTGTCCCCTGACAGTAACACAAAGTCACAACAATAACTGCGTATCATTCTAGCGTGCAAATTACATAGTGGCGATAGATTAATTCTTAGCTTCAGGATCACCCTTCGTATCATGATGGCAACATACCACAAAGAAATTTTTCAAATTTCACTGCAATTCCTACATTTTTCATTTCAACACAACGCTTTGCTACCCTGCCTTCCTCACGTCCAATATCCTATGACCTCTAAGTTTTAGCAGTAGCTCTAATGCAGTCAGGAAAAATGTAAGTCCCTTGAGGATGCAAAGCAAGGTTATATTCAGGTCATAAAGCAGAACATTAAGCACTAATTGTATAGACCAAATCCCCAGAGACCCACAGAATCCACATCTCCACCTAAAAATCAGAGACTTCCAGGCCTGTTCTGTAACCCACTGAGGGAAATGTGGAGACACGACTGCAGGCAGCTTACGGCTGGGCCTCAGGTACGGAGCAGCTTTCAAGATTAAGCCTTTTCACATATAGACGTAAGTGATACTATCAATTCCGAAATTGGAAACGACTGAAAAATGCACCCTCGTAGGTGCAAAACAAACGCAGAGCGTCAATCGCATCCCCTTTTATAACAAATGCCTCAGACCCCAGGTACACATAACCTGAGAGATGTGCCAACGCCTGTAGCGTGACGCGGTAACACGGCTTCCGCAGGCAGCCCGGCCGCGGGACACAGCCCGGCCGCGGGACACGGACACAGCCACGCAGGCACATGCACCCCTAACGCTCTTTTCCCCGACAGCCCGGGTCGCGCCAGGGGAGGGGGAGGCCAGCGCCTTCCCTTCCAGCGCATCCGCACCGGGTGCCTCCCTGCAGAGCAGCGGGCAGCGCCTTCGTTCCCCGCGGCTGCTGCATCTTCTGACACTTCAGCGCGGGTTTAGCGCGCTCCTCTCTTCCGCAGGGCGCTAAATCCAACGACAGAGACACGAAGACGCTTTGCGCCGAGCGCAGGCGATCGCCGACAGCCGGTGCCGCTGCCGGAGCGACTATTTCAGGGAGAGCGTCTGCCCGCTGCCGCCGGCCCCGCGCCCAATGCAGCAGCCGCGGACGGCAGCCCCGCTCCGCTCCGCTCCGCTCCGCCCCGCCCCGCCGCTACCTGCCGCCAGGTGCGGGCACGGCCGGGGGCCGCCCGCCGCCGCAGCCCCCTTACCGGGCTCATGCTCGCCGGGGCGGTCGGAAACCTCGATGACCAGGAGCTCTCGGCCCTCGGCGCTGCGCCCCACCGTGTAGATCCTGCTGATGGCGGGGCACTGCAGCCACACGGCCACCAGCGCCTCCCGCAGCTCGGCGTAGCGGTGGTACTCGAAGGAGATGCCCTCCTCGGCGCTCAGCCGCCGCCGCCGGCTGGCGCCCGCCGCCCCCGCCGCCTCCACCGCCGCCGCCGCCCGGCAGGCAGCGAGCAGCCCGCAGAGCGCCAGCAGCACCCGCACCCGCACCGCCATCCCGACCGGCTGCCGCCTGCCCGCGGCCGCGCAGCTGCCGCCGGCCCCGGCGGGAGGGAGGGAGGGAGCGGGAAGCGGGGGGCGGGCGGAGGCGGCGGGGAGGGGAGGGGAGGGCCCGGCCGCTCCGCCCGTCTCCGCGGGCCGCGGCGGGCGGAGCGAGAGCTCCCCGCGGAGGGCGGTGGCCTGTGCGCGGCCGCGCGGTAGCGGAGCCGCAAGGTGCGGGCGGAGGCCGCTCAAGCTGTTTTCATCAACTGGGCTCGCTATCCAGATGGAGAAGAGCGTTGGAAGAATCCCAGGGCACGAGTTCTACGTCGCTTTTTTATTTTATTTGGTGAAATACTTTGGTTCTGCACGGCATTCATGCAGTCCCGCCGAGTTAACCCACTGGCAAAACCCTAAACGAACAGACGGAGTGCTCCGTGAAAGATTCAGATAGTACTATTGCAGAATAAGACAAATGTATTTGGTTGGCCTCACAGGGAAAACTATAAACAACCATCTATAAGGTACCTTTGCTGCATCACAGAAAACAAAGGATAAAGCAAGACTTCCTTTCTGTGGCTGAGAACACTTACGTAGAGAGCACATCCCCTTATGTTCAATGGGAATGCTCCTGTGAGGAACCATTCACAATATATTAATAAATCACAGTCTCTTCTAGACCACAGGTACTACAAGACTTCTGAAGCCATCTGGTTTTTCAGCCTGTTTTTAGACGCATAGGTCGCGGGTGTTTCAACAAGTTTTTAGAAGCATAGAGACTACGTCCAAAGAGCCCGTAAAGGACAACTGATAAAAGCAAAAGGCTAAATGCTAAAGAGCAACTTCCATATCAGGTTTTTTTACTATTTTTAAAAGACACAAAGCCTCACTGGAAAATTTTGACAGGTTCAAAATTTTGAAAAGTTTGAAAATCACACATCCAATTCATCCTTCTACAAATAGAACCTTGTCCCCGATAATTTAATACATGTTTTACCCTGATCTTCTAATCTAAAAGGGTGAGCCTGCAAAACATCCCCTTCCATCACCAATTTATACCGAATCAATTTTCAGGAAGATTTGTTAATGATCCTTTGTGATCCTATGGATATTTTCCTAAATCATGAGTTGTCTAGTTCTGACCAAGAACATAATGGAAATAATGTCTTCTAGGAGAACATCTTCACTGATGCTTGGTGATGTACCAGCTTGGAAACTCATCCAGCATCTGAAACTCAGACCTGAAAATGCAACTACTATATATAAATACTTATATATCTATTTGTCTGTATTCACCTATACTTGTTATCTTTCAGTGTCCTTGTCAGTCCTGGATTATTTGATGTGTTTCTTCACAGCAAGAACCAAAGGTCAGCTCACCCAGTCCTTACCATCTTTCAAAGCCAACTGGGTTCAGAAGCGTCTCTGCCCAGTTTAATTTTTAAGTCTTAAGTTTTAAGAATGCAACCATGTGCAAAGGCACCTTCAGAGCACTTCTTGGAGCCTTCAACTCTCTGTTCTCACTGCTAGAAAACTTTGGGAGATGCCTATCATATCACATCACGTTAGCTCTGGGGTTATGACAAGGCAAATGCAAACTTGCTCTAAGCATTTTGCAAGACTTGGATGTACAGAGAGTCCCTGATATACTGTTTTCTCTTACCAAGATCACCGTTCAGATTTAGGATCACAGAAGTGCCATCCCTCTGACTTCTCTCCTCCCTAACAGCGTGAATTGTATTATGAATTTGTCTATGACTTCACACCACTTTAGAATTATGTGCAATATGTGCAACGCTCTCAGAGCTCCAAAATGAACTACAAATAAAGGTAGCTGACCTAGAATTCAAAAGATTCACATTCCGTATCAGTTTTGTTGGCTACATTCATCACAGGCTAAATATTCCTTGTTTTCTTCATCACTTTCCCTTGTGCCTTATACACAAAGTAAACAAATCTGCTGATGCTGTGATTTGAGACTTACAGTATCATTTTCTGGGAGAACCTTCTGATCAGTCAAAAAAACCCCTTTGTGCAGTGTAGCAACTCCCAATGGCTTCCCTTCAATTTATTTCCCCAAAACACAATGTCACTAAAAGATACAAGTAGGCTCAGAAATAATCTATTTCTTTTCATCTATTCAAGCAGTGAATTATTATTCCACTACACAAAATTAGTCTCACAACTAGGTCTGAATGGATTTCCATTAATTTCCATACTTACTAACCCCCCACCCCTAAAAAAATTAAGAGAATGAGTGCTTATAAAAACACATGCACATACACATCTTGTGTAAATCGGGGCGTTTTACAGACTACCAAATATTTTGAGTTCACACATACTAATTTCTTTTTAATAAAGGATTAAGAAACAATGATCGGATCCTCAGAGAGCTTAGGAGCATTCGCAGAACGGAGCAGGAGGAATAAATTGATGACTTCCTTTGTATCCAATCCCTCCTCCTGTTTTCCATAGTTCAGAGATGACAACTATCATCACAGGCAAAGGCCAGATTTCCTTGTAATAAGCAAAAAGGTTTTGCACTTGCCTTAGTCCTAGAGGACTACTCTAACCCCAAGGGCATTCCCAGGCTATATACATAACCAGGCTCCTGGGTATGGCCTTGGTAAGCTAATAATACTAATTAGAGCAGGGAATAGGGCTCAAGTGCTCCCTGTACAGAAAATATCCTGATCAGCAGATTTCAGATCTGGTTTACCTCTCTCTTATGGTATCATGTCTGTATATGATACCAAATAGTAGATTATATTTCGCTAACAGGTGCTGCCTAAATAATTTGGTAATAGTGAAAAAAACTTCACTGACGTTTACAAAAATACATATTTATGGTCAAATATATATATACAAAAATATATATATAATATTCATATATATTTACATATTATTCCATTCTTTTGGCCAAAACAATTTGCTGAATGTGATTCAAATTTTCAAATACTTTTGACTTGCCTGAATCTGTCTTCTTCAGCAATTCATGACTCACCAGCAAGTCTATAAATAAATCTTCCCAAAAAACCCCTCCTCACACTCACAGAGTTTGGCTTACAAGACTTGAGTAACTCTGCACTTTTTCCATTTGTGTGGCAGGACAAGCAGGCTGGGGCAACTATTTTCTTTTATAACCCCAAAATAAGAACCTTAAAGCTATGTCTATTAAAAACAATAGAAGTACATTAGGAACAACAGAAATCCTGAAAACACTCTATGACGGAGGTCAGACACTTACATTATTAATAACAAAATACTGTTAATAATGACACCATGGAAATACTCAGTAAACTTCTCTGGTTTATATTTGGAAAGAAGTGAGAGGGTGCAGTATACTACACGAGGAAGACAGTGTTTTCTAACATACAAATAAGCAAGTAGGATGCTGAACATAATGTGTAAGGGAGAAAGAAGCATGTTCAGATCAGCAAGACCAAATCACTAGTTGGTCTTTAAGCCCCCCTCTGAGGAGGGCTAGCTTTGGCCTGCTAATATTCAGTTATATTGCATTTTCAAGCCTTAGAAAAAATTTAAAATCCAAATACAGACAAGGCATTTACACAGGAGGTTACAGAGAGGGAAAGGAAATAAAAACACCTTCCAGTTATGTATTGCAAGACTGAATCTTTTTTTGTCTCCACCTGTTAGATGACTCACCCATGTTACTGAAACTCAACCCTATCAGGTGTTTAAAAGCTTACTGTGTTCTTATTGGGGCAGGGTGGTGAACATCCTATACGCGTACCAATTCTGCGTAGAGCCTCTTTATAGACTGCAACTTACGCTTCATACAAAATGTACCTGACATTCGCACTTACACACTGCATACATACCTACCCAAACGGCAGCGGCTTATTTCTGCCCCTTCTTTCAGACCGCAGGAGTAATCACTGCTCCGGGGGTGGTACTAGGTCCTGGACACTGAACTGCAATGCTGTTTCTGAGAGCTGGGACGGCATGACTATACTGCCAAACACTCTCATACAGAGAAACTACCACGCAGGATCATTTTCAGAGTCCGCAAAACTGGCTGACAGGGTTTTTTTTGAAAGTGGTGAGTCATTATCTAACAGGAACGTTCTTCTGGTCTTCCACAGGGACTGGTATTTCGAGTCCGGGGGCTAATTTATTCAGTGATTACATAAATGTGAATCAAAACTGATTAAAATTTGCAGATGACAAAGAATGGTGAATAATAAGGATATAGCAGCTCTGGAATGTGATTTACATTACTTGGTAAGTCAAGCACATTTAAATATTTCAGAGCTGCAAATTGCAAATTACACTTAAGAGCAAGAAATATAAAACATGCTCCTAGCAGTCTGGCAAGCAGTATTGCTAGAAGCATTGAGAGATCACAAATAGATGGGTATCTTGACTATATTTTCCAGTGCAATGCTGCAGAACAGCTAATTTTATCTTTGAATGTTTAGACAGAAGGACAATGGTTAAGAGGAAGGATGTAGTTATAACCACCAAGGTGGTATTAGAGAGAATGATCTGGACACGCACTTCTGATATCTACAGCTGAAACAAGACATCAGAGACAAGCCACAGAAGTGATTAGAGAAATAGAGGAAATGCCTTACTGCAGAGGACACGATATAATCCAGTTAGCTGGTGAAAAATACAGTTGAAAAACAATTTGACTGCTGTGTTTATTACCTTCACAGACAGAAAATTCTAGCAAGAACCAATGGCAAAAAGGTGCCTTCTCCTTGGACTTGCCAGTTACAGGTTTCAATGGCTGAGATTTACCAGAAGGCTGCAGCTGACGGAGAGGCAGCAGTAATGGGATGGAGATTTGGAGGCAATGAACTGGACACTGTAGTTAGCAATACCTATCTGTAGCCATAATATGTAGGTTTCAATAACATAATTTTTCAACAAAAATTAATGTTAAAAATCTAGAAACATCACACTTTTCTTTAAAATTACCTTAAAACACTCAGCAGTAACTTATTATAAACTCAGTAAGGAAAATAAATGTAGTCCTATAATCTACAAAAATCATCATAATATCAATCATTATTAGTATTTTCTGGCAAGCTGTGCTGTAATTTAAACCTCCTTATTTAGTATTTCACATCAGCAGCCAAAAGCAGTTGATTATTTTGCAATCCTAATCTTAACAATTTATTGTACTTTTCCAGTTTCCATGTTTTTTGACAGAAAACACAAGAAATTAATGCATCGCTTTCATAAGACTTAATTATTGTCATATCCTAAGAAACACTACAAACTGTTATTTTCCACAGATGAGCCTTAATTAAACTAAACTGGACTTTCAGGAAAAGATTAAGCTGTGAAAAATGTTGCTCCCTCACTTATTGCCCTATCCTACCACTTTCAGGAGCTAAATCTGTCTCCTTGCTGAAGAGGATAAAGGACAACAGATTGTGTAAGGTTTTGTTGCGCCTTGTCAAGAGCCAGAAACTGCCACCCGTATGTTGCTCTCATTTTTTTCTATTGCACAAAAACCTTAGTTTTCAGAACTACACATACTCTCTAGTCTCTCTCACTAAATAGGGGGGGGGGGGAAATCAGTGAAGTCTTATTTAATAAAGGCCTAAAACCACAGAAACATAATTGCCTAACATAGTTTTTAATATGCATGAAAGATACATAGTAATGAGGTCATTTACTAGCCAGCATCATGGTCAGTAATAAATACAAGGTCCTGCATTTGAAAGGGGCTGGGGTGGTGACAAAATGTAGGTCTATCTGAGTCCTGCAGCACAACAAGCCTGTGGTTTTCAAATGCAAGTTCCTGTGTTGAGAGAGGTCCAGTGGACACATTTTTTCAGCCAAAAATAAATTTATAAAGCACAGCTTGCATAATTCTCTAGGGATTTGTTAAAGAAGGAGGATCAAAAGCAATGATAGGATCATGTTCTACTACAAGGATGTATGTAAAATAACCCAAAAAACTGAAATAGCAATGGGTGACAGAAAAATACAGATTCAGGTCATGAGAAAAGAACAAAAAATGCCCCATACACACCGTACCTAAGAAGATGGCACATGTAATGTGTTAAAATTACATTGTTTTCAAAACCTCTTGAAGAACAGAATATACATCGTAACTTTTTAAGTCATCCTATCAAACTTTCAGTGCTCTGATTGAGCTCCCCAATAGCTGAGGAGACACCAAGCTTTTACAGATACCTTTACCAGAGTATCTAAGCAATTGGCTCACAGTTGTACACAATTTTGTGACAGTGTGTGTATACGCACAAGCCAGCGGGCTGAGAACCAGTGAATAGAATCATGTACACAGGGAAAATCTGAAGCACTGAAAGCTCCTCATATTTCAGGCTAGGGGTTCAGTAAAATAAAGCTAAGTATAGCTGCAGCTGCAGGATGAGAGTGGGAGTTGACAAAGCAAAGAGGATAATGGCCATCTTTGAAATCTGATTAAGGAGGTCGCTTCCACCATGGAGAGTTCAGGCTGGCAGTGCATATGGATTCAGGAAGTCTTAAGTACCAGTCCCCGCTAAAAACTGAACAATACAGGGATTTCAGCGTCCATTCACCTGCCACAGTCAAGTATTTTTACTTCCTTTTAGAGGGAAGGGGAAGAGGAAGAACAAATTTCAACAGGGATACAGACACAGAAGTAAAAGCTTCTACAAAACACATGCAGAAGAGGAATCTGAACCGCTCCCACATGTCAAGTAATGTTTTAATCACTCTCAATATCATTAACACCTTCGCTGATCTCATCTGCACTTTCACAGGACTGCCTGTTTTGAGCATTACATCAGACTGCATACGAAGCACCATAAAAATTCAGGTTGTTTTGAGTAAGGAAAACACTGTAAGCATCTCTAAAGCACTTACAGGGTAGATGAAGTAGTATTTGAAGTCTGAAGAGCAGCTGACATTAAAATACAAAATGCAAGATCTTTATAAGGGTTTAAGCCCTTCTTAAATACTTCCACTGTTATTTCCTGTGCAACAGACAAATATTTAGAGTAGATTCAACAATATTAGACTACTGTTTCTATTACTAGTACAACTCAAGTAGTAGATTTTGAGATTCTAGTCTGTGAAAGCTGCAGCTTAACTTGAGAATGCACTTGGCCCAGAAGTTGTCGCTACACTCAGTAGCTATGTATCCAAGTCCTTCGAAACACAAACCAGCAGAATTTACAAGATGTTCTACATTTCCATTTCTTACTGCTGTCTCTGTAAGTAGTTTGCAGATGGAACTGTTGTAGATCATACTACCAGAAATAATGCTTCTTCATTAAAGATGAACAGAGTAAGACGCTATATCCTACATGTTTTTATCACAACTTTATATTAAAAAACATATGAACGGTATAATACACGCATCAAACCAAACCACATTTATTTCATCAGTCACAAGTGCAAATATAGCAACAAGTCAGTTCAGCAAATTACAACATACAGAGAAGAATGTAATGTAAATGCTAAGTACACTGACAGACCAACTTCAAAAGAGCAGCAAAAAACTGTTTCTTCAAATAAAAACTTCTATTCTTTTCACCTATAATCTAAAATAACATAATAAATCTAGATCAGGAATGTCTCTGCTAACTCATGTTTATCCAGGTATTCTGTTACTAACGGTTCATATTATCCAGTGTGCAAATGGCCTGTCCAAGCTTCCTATTAACAGATGTTTTGGTTTTAAGCAGCTCTTACCCAATATTTAAATAATACAGTGCTGATACCAGTTAATATGTTCTGCTATTTGATATTACAAATTTAAGAATATATATTTAAAAAAACTAAGTCCAATTTCAGTGTACATATAACTCTGCCTGTGGGCAACATTAAAGAGAAAATTGAAATTCCCCCCCCCCCCCAAAAAAAAAAAAAGAAAAAAAGGATAGACACAAGTCATCTCAGTTTTTTTGCATCATCTTTAAATCTGTAGTTAAAATATATGCAGTACTTACATATAAAATAGAAAGCATTCCCATTAGGAAGATACTGCAGTGTAATTAGCCGTTTTTCCCTACCACTTAGTAGCCAAGGAACAAGATTTATGCTTAACACCCAATCACTATTTTGCTTTACAGAAAAGCAAAAGTTGACTACCAGTATTAGCATCAGAATTTTTACACTGGAAATTTAGTTAGCCTTCTTCTTCGTTATGAGTTGTTGCTTCTTCTCTTTTTCTTTATAGGCAATGAATTGAGAGTCTGTACCAAAGATTCTGTCCCACCACGTGAAGGTTGAAGCGTAATTGCCGATAAAGTTCATGTGATGGAAATCATGAAAACGGGCCCCAGCATAGAAAGGCACCAAATGAAGAGGGTTCAGTGGAACATCATAGCCACTACAAGGGAGGAGGCGGGGGAAAGAAAAAAAAAAGCAACTATAGTAATTATTTTTCTCAGATATAAATGACAAAACAAACAGAGACAATAACTTGTTGTTTTTATAAAATAAAAATATTTTTTTTGGTATTACAAGGCCCCGAGGTAATCACTGTAACACTGGCTTAACAGGAAAACAGGATCCCTCCTATCCCAGCCAAATGCTTCTGTAAACTACCCCACAATGGCTTTGCCACTTGCTGAACTTTTCAGCTCAGTTTATTAGGCAACACAAGAAAATTTAAGCAAGTCACCTAAAAAATCACAGTGGCTGACTTCCTGCTGGCTGAGCAGCTTTACCTGACTCCAGAATGACATTAGGAAGGAGGAACAAGAAATAACACTATCTTTTAGTGACAAGCTGTGAACATCAGGTCAGCTGCTCATCAAACAGCATCTCAAATCAACTACAATTGTAGTATTTCTACTCTTAATTTTCAGCTTACTGCAAGTTCTTCAAATGTTTAAAATTCAAAATATATAATTAATGTTAAAACCAGAAGAGTTTGCTTTAGAAGGATTTCAACTCTTTTGCTTAGTAGTACTGGAAAGCATCTTACCACCACCTAGTGGGGACAGTGCAAGGTAATTTGTTATAAACACCTCATGTGGACAACAAACTAAAAGGAGATTAATATTCTGCATCAATTACTTTATGACATGTCACAACATATACTTCTCAGTTGACAACCAATATGTAACTAAACCAGCAATGATGTGTACAATGAGTTGATTAGTAGTAGCTCATGTTCCACTAAAACACTTGACACTGAGCTTACAGCAAGACACTATATGCTTCATAATATATTTACAGATGCAAGGTCAACTGTAATACTAGCATTTCAAAAAATGAACTCTGACTTTCCCTTTCCTCTTGAAAGAAAGCTCATTCATTTGCAGATGAACCCAACTAAGCCTACTGAGATTTGTGTTAGCATTTCAGAGCCAAATTTGAAAGAAGACAGTTATACTACAGCGACAAGAAGTCTTGCCCTTTGTATCTACCATAAATAAATAAATAAAAGCTATTTATTTATTTATTTAAAAGACAGACAGTGGTTGTATAGCCTAAAGTTTCTCTTGTCCAGGAAAACTGGCTGACAAAGTATTAAATGGAATATCGTATTTTGTAATTGATTTTTGGTGTTCTAATATGCATAAGGTCACTTGTACACCAAATATCAAGCGCCAGATACCCTAATGAGGCACCTAGCTTCTGAAACCCTCCTCGAGATGCTCTAGCTACAGTCTACACTCTTTTAATCACCAACATTTGCTATTAACACTCCCCCAAAACAGAAGACAGTGTAACTGTTCAGATTGTGTCACTCTTTGTAAAATGCATAAAAGCATTTCAGTGCAAAATAAACAGTAAAGTTCAGTGAAAGAGACAGGTGAGTTTAAGACAGACTTAGGGAGAAGAGAAAAAGCAATTATTAAAAAGCAATAAAGATTTCACCTGTGTACGTCAATGGTTTCCATCAAGCGACATATCACCCATGCCCACAGAAGAATCACATGGTTACAGAAAACAACAATTCCAATAAAAAAGCCAGTTCCAAGGATAAGTGTTTCCAGAGGATGTGCATATTCTGCTTGCATTCCAAATGGAGACTAGAAAGAGATAATAGACAGGAAAACTGTCACCATTTTTGATTTTCTATACCCCCAAATCGGAATCACCATTTTGTGGTACTCTCCCCTTCCCATTACCGCACAAGACTACAATAGGACAAACGGAATGATGTTGTGGGTAAAGGGAATGGTCTGACTGAGCAAGGGCCTTAACACAGGTGTTCAGCTCCTCGTTGGGAAAACAGAAAACAGTATTCCAAGGTCATAAGGATTATCATTCCATTAGTGATTCCAAACACTTCACTACTAGTTGAAAAGTTGAAAACTTTCCTTTAGGCTTACCATTACCCAAGGCCAAAGCATTATTTCAGGAATATCAGAAGTGTTTGGGAAGCTCCTATCAGCTTTGCTATACATCCAGTCTTGGAAGCAGAAGAAAGAAGGAAGCCAAAATATTCTCAGAGTCAGGATTCACTTAGAAATTTATTTTAAAAATAATTTAAAATCCCCCCTCATCTTTGACAATTTTTAAGATAAATTCTTACTGTTCAAATATTATTATGAGATTGAAATAAAACATTTTCTTTTCTTTATATATGTATATATATTTTTTAATATATACACACACCACCCCCAGTCATTCCTACATTTGGTTTACAAAAAAACAAATTCCATAGAGAGTTTTCAAAAGTAGACCACCATAGAAAGATAATAATTTAAAAAAATTTAACCTAATGCTCAAGGTTATAAGTTTGATTATCAGGTAAAAAAAAAAAAGTCCACTTCAGCTTAAGGGCGATTTTAGTATCATCACCTTTTACTATCAGGGAAAGTTTTTAGTGCAACAGCCATTAGCCTACAGATCGCTTCCATGTGAACTGCTAACTACTCAAGAATAATGGCCAGAAGCTGCTCCTGCTAGAGACCTGAGAGGTTGCCAAGAGCAAGAGGAAAACAGCGGCTGCTGCTGCAGAAGTACGTACATATGCATGCATCAATCAATACAAAACTTCTCTATTATTGCAGCCTGTATAAACCACCCCGACCCAGTAGCTTGCAGTTTACTTTAGGCATAGTACAAGTTATACACTGAAACACAGCAGTAGACACAGTAGCACTGACTTCTGTGATCCAGAGACAGTGCCATCTAAACACAGCTACACCAACTATAAGGTGTAAGCACTGCTGGACCCTACCTGGCTCAGAGCAGTGCTACCTCCAGCCAAGCATGGCTCATTACCTTGTGCTCAATGGCAGCTCCAACACTGCTAAATGCAGAACCATCCAAAATATCTCTGTACTGCACTGTGCTCTCGATGCAGTATTCACACAACTGGCTATACTGCTTCCAGAAGCTTATATCCAAAGCTATAATCCTTCCCTGAATCATGTATCTTGCACGTATCATGCACACACCCAGGCCGTGCAGAAGCCACCTGTCTGGATCGTGGTCTGGGCGTTAGTACGCTCTGGGTAACAACCTAGGTGGTGGAGAACTGACGAACCATCAAAACCAGAAACCCACTGTTTCCCCCTCCCCTAGCAATCAAGCATGTAATACACTCTTAAAAGCTTGCTTTCACCTAGCTCAACAGGTATGATTAAACTTCAAAAGAGCCGAGTGCCACCTTTCATTCCATTAAATGAAACAGAATTACAGGAGGTGTTTTCAGAAACAAAATGGATTACTGTTTTTGACAAAGAGCTCAAGAAAAGACATCTATCCCACTGTCAGAGGGATGTAAAATCCTTAAGCCTTTCAAATAAGACCTTTAAATAAGTTGTATGAAACCGCATATACTAAGAACTACTAAAAAAAAAGAATCAGGGAATACATACAACAAACTCATGGTGAACCTTATGGATATACTTGTATATTCTCTTGTGATGCAGCAATCTATGCAGGAAATAGTGCCAGGCATCCTCAATCACTGCACATCCAAAACACTGGGCAACCAGAATATACCTTTAAAAATGAGAAGAGCTATTAGTTATAGAATAAACTAGCAGATGCACAATCTTGAAAGATAAAATAGCTATACACTAGTAAGGGTGGGAAATGTTTATGTGTATTACTGACTGAATAACAGTGCATTGACACTACCCTTTTAATATACTAAAAATATTAATTGCCAAGCACGTTAGTCCTTGTATCTATCAGCTCATCTGTTGATGTGCTGAAGTGAATTAGCAAGCAGTTCAGCAACTGTCATTTCAATATTACAGTCTATAAAGAACATCCATAGACTGTATAAGATGTAGATATAAAAACATAGAGCTGCATCAGCTACTAAACCAGATAGAAAATAAATTTCCAAGAAACACAAGCTTCTACTGCAAAGAACAGCTATCAGAAGAAAAAAAAAATGAAAAGGTATTTATAACTAATTCAGTTTTGTTTAAAAGTCTGTCAGTTTAGTGCAAAAAAGGAGAATGTGAAGCAGGCGGTACATTCTCTCCCTTAAGGAACACACTGCTGCTATGATATAAAACTAGGTGGAGCAACGAAACACTTGGGAGGAATCAAAAAATGTTGTATTAAAAAAACCCAGGAAGTCCAATATTTAACCCATACCATCATGAATCTTGCTTTGCTTCCATAAACTCCCTCCTAATCTCCTCTTCTTCCGAGTATCAGAACAATTTGGGGCCATTTTAAAAAAAAAAAATCTAGAAAGCTCTAATTAGCTCTTCTAGCAGTTAAGCATCAACAGAAGCAAGATTAACAAACGCCGTTTTCATTGCCAAAAAATTATTGTGTGCTAGAGTTGACGACACTATTTGTCAAATATTCTGCCTCCAACTGTATGTAACTCAGCATCAACATACAAGAAAAATTTACCTACCATCTAGGCATCTCTTCCCACTCATATGGGATGTTAAAATACTCTGTAAAATAATAGGTGCCACAAATCAGAGGAAGCTGAATGAAAAAGTGATTGAAGAGGAGTGTTTTGAAACACTTCCACTGTTTTTCCCATGTTTCTGGTTTATCCTAAGAAGAAGCAAAAAGAATCAGTTGTGTTACATACTTCTATTGCACATAACTGAAGTGCTGCAAAAATTACTTTGGAAGCAGTTTCATTTCTCCTTGGAAAACAGATAGCAGATCCTCCCATAATACAAATTAACTCAGGCAATACAAATCACATGGGATTGGATTCAGTTTTATCAAAACCTCTTGTTTTTCTAAGCTAGCTTTCTGTGAAATTTAAAGTAAGTCTCTCTTAACAGAGGCTATCTTTGCCAGTCGTCTCAAACTATTCTTGTTATTTCAGTGTTTGTAATTAGCAGAAACACTTCATATTCAACAGTTTAACACAAATCGAAGTTTGTATTTCCACAGCTAAAATAATAGAATGTATTTCCATAGCTAAAATAATACAAAGGGAAGCTGAAGATATAAGCTTGTGAATAAATAAATTGTCTTGAAAACATCCAGGTTTTGCTGGGAGACATTTTACCCATTACTTCAATAATTTCAGAAGCTGGTATTATTTATTTGTAATTCATATTACAAGGAACTAGGCAAAACCAATCATTTTTAGATACTGGATGTGCCTTTGCTACCAATTAGGATTGTGCAGTCCATCCTAGGCTTTCTCCATTGTTAAAATACTTCAAAATCTTTTCAAGAGGGCGTGCATAGATAGACTTTGAAAGAAACGCTATTAAATAAGCACACCATGTAATTCTCTCATAATACTAAGACACACCCCTACCACCAGATGCTGTGATTCTACTATACCTTCCCCTGCTAATACATAAACTTACATGGAGAAAATTTAACTTTGCTAACATAAGAGATTGACATACCCTTTTCTCTCTATACCACCATAGTGGAAAGGATACCCTCCCTCAGAAATAACTCCTTTCCTTCCCCAAAATCCACTTCTCTTTCTCTCCTCACACACATTGTAATTTTGCTCTGTCACTTCCAGGATGACCACAGTGATAGAAGAAACAGGGTCATATAAATTGCAAACTAGGATACTGCTGTTACACATTCTACTTCCCATATTCCAAGACAAATCAGGAAGCACATAGTTCACAACTTTGTCTTACCTGCTGAATTTTGTACTTCTGCATGTACGGTATGAACTGAAAGACAAATCCAGGTACACAGAGCAAGAAGTATGAAACTTCATGAACTATAAGTGATCCCCAAGTCGCAATCTGGAACTTTGTGTAGTTATCCAGCATATAATTCCAGGCATTTTTAAATGGTTGCTGTAAGGGATTGTCAGGCAAGAAAGAGTCTATATATTCCACCGCCAGATAAGCAGAGTTCAAGATATTAATGCTGTCGTTCATTGCCATTGTTCAAACACAAAGCATCACAATTACAGTTCTTCTACAGTTGTCTATAAGTAACCTGAAAATTTTGAGAAAAATTGAATAAACAGCAGTTAATCTTCAGAAAAAAAAAAAAAACTATCTTAGTTGTTACCTAGTTTTAAAGTAAAAACAGGGAAGGGTAGGGTAAGACAGATTCTCTTTCTACAGAATACTGCAAAAGAACAAAGCTTAAGATTGGTTCAAGAGGCAAACCAATTTGAGAGGCAGTCAGCTCTCAAGTTTTGAGATTAGGTCAAGGGAGCAAAAGAATAAAGAAATATTAATTATTACCCAATTTTATTTCAAGTCTTTTGCAGGATAATTGTGTTTTCTACTAAAAGAGCACAGAAAGGTTCAAACCAGATTTAGAAATTAAATTAACCGTGATCTCCTGATTATCCAGCCTCATTCTTCTCATAGCTGTGAGACAGAACCCATGCAAACTATGTCAACACAGCAGACTGCCCTTAGACCACAGCCGGCTTGAGGCAATCCACCTTTTCATAAGTAAGGGAGTTTTCATCACAGCTCCCAAAAGCATAGAGGCAGCATTCCCACAGGTGCCCAGAACTTCTGCTGTTTCCACAGAGTAGGCTGCTTGTTGGTTTGGGTTGGAAGGGACCTTTAAAGGTCATCTAGTCCAACCCCCCTGCCATAGGCAGGGACATGTCTCACTAGATCAGATTGCTCAAAGCCCCATCCAACCTGGCCTCAAACACTTCCAGTGATGGGGCATCCACAACTTCTCTGGGCAACCTGTTCCAGTGTCTCACCACCCTCATTGTAGAAAATGTCATCCTTATGTCCAATCTAAACCTATCCTTTTTTAGTTTAAAACCGTTGCCCCTTATCTTGTTGCTACAGGCCTTGGCAAAAAGTCTTTCTCCATCTTTCTTATAAGCCCCCTTTATATAGCAAAAGGCCACAGTAAGGTGTCCCTGGAGCCTTCTCTTCTCCAGGCTAAACCACCCCAACTCTCTCAGGCTCTCTCCATAGGCGATGTGCCCTCTGATCACTTTTGTGGCCCTCCTCTGGACCCCCTCTAACAGGTCTGTCATCCACTCTAAAACGTGTGCACAATTCACAGGCCAGAGGACGCTGGTTAGTCCCCAGCTGACATACTCAGACGAGGTCCAACATTAATCACAGAATCGTATAGGTTAGAAAAGACCTTTAAGATCATCAAGTCCAACCGTAAACCTAACACTACCAAGACCACCACTACACCATGTCCCTAAGCACCTCATCCAAATGTCTTTTAAATACCTCCAGGGATGGCGACTCAACCACTTCCCTGGGCAGCCTGTTCCAATGCTTGATAACCCTTTCAGGGAAGTAAAATTTCCTAATATCCAGTCTAAATGCACCAAGCTTGGTACCCAACAACATTAGTTACCATTTTATCTTTCTTAGCAACAGCATCAAGATGCTACCATTTCTTATTAGCTGGTAAGCGAATACATTGTAGCAGATACCATTTTATTAACGGTAAATACATCACAGCAGATACCAAAGAAGCTTACAACCCGAGCTCCTGAACCGATGGGCACGCAAGGCTACTCACCCTCCTGGAAAAGCAGCCGGCTAGCCGAGGGACCAGAGGGCAGGCTGCGCCTGGGTCAGGCTGGTCCGTCCCGTCCAGCCCCTGCGAGGACCCTGCGAGGAAGCGGAGAGACCCTGGCACACGCCGCCGGCTGGCAGCGGCCACACGCCGCCCACGCGCGGGACGGTGACGGCCACAGAGGGGATGCCCGGGGGAGACGCCCGGCCGGCGGCACCGGCGCACAGCCGGCCCGGTGGGGGTGCCACCGGGAGGAGCCGCGCAGCCGGCCGGCCGCACCCCGGCAACGGCACGGGCACCCCCGGGCCAGGCCGCGACCGCCCGCCCGCCTTCCCCCGCCCGCGACCTCCCCCTCACCTGGGCGACAGCGGCGGCCCCTCACGGCGCGGCGGAAGCAGCAGCACGGGCGGCAGCGCTCGTCGCAGCAATAACAACCGCCGCGGCCGCCGGCTCTTCAAGTGCGCCCGCCCATTGGCCGCACAGCAACGCCCGCCGCGGCGCCCATTGGCCGGCTGGCGGCAGCGGCGGCGTCAGGCGTGAGGCGGGCCGGGACGGAGCTGCGGCTCCCGCGGACCGATTGGCTGAAGGGGTGGAGTGAGGATAGTGAGACCTCGGCGCGCGGCCAATGAGGCGGGAGGGAGGTCGGGTGACGTCAAAGACGTGATGAGGAGGAGACCGGTGCCTCAGGTGGGCAGAGGCGGGCGGGCGGGCGGGCGGGCGGGCGGGGGTGGCCAGAGGCGGGCGGGCGGGCGGGCGGGCGGGGGGGTGGGGCGGCGGCGGCGGGCGCGGCCTTTTCCGCGCCCCGGCACCGTTGCGCGGCGCCGCTCCCCGGGGACCCCGTCCCGGCACCCGCCGCCTGTCTCCAGACGGCCGGCCCGGGCGTGACCGGCTGCGGAAGGTGCCGAGAAATACAATCGCCGGAGGAGGAGGGGAGTCAGAGCGCGGCCGACGGGGCGGCGGCGGCCGCTAAGAGCGAAACGATCGTTCCCGAGAGGAGCCCCCGCTGCCTGTCACTTCCATCCGCGTCTTGTACAAGAGCAGGACGGCACGGTGGGGCCACGGTCTGACTCATTCTTTTCTGTTTCGTGGGGAGGAGCGGCACTCGCGTTAGTGCACACAGCCTCGGCCTTTACAGCGCTGCCGCGGGGGACGGGTGGTGGCCATGTGCCTACACACCGGCGTCCTTGCTTAAGTAAGATCGAAATACAAGCGTATGTCAGGGTAGTAATGGACCAGAACTCCATTCATGGAGTTTGGTATCATGCAGGTAAAATCCTACAGATAATACAAGTGTACAATTCAAATAAAATGTGTCTAGTGAACTACCCAAACCCGCACTGCATTGTTACAATATCAACAGTAAAATGCAGTCATCCAGTTAATTTCAGC
Source organism: Ciconia boyciana (assembly GCF_034638445.1). Classification (NCBI taxonomy): domain Eukaryota; kingdom Metazoa; phylum Chordata; class Aves; order Ciconiiformes; family Ciconiidae; genus Ciconia; species Ciconia boyciana. Next base: position 45,078,582 of record NC_132938.1, read on the forward strand.
ATCTGCCAAAAAAATTGTTATTCTCAACCGTCATAGTAATTTCACAGCTCAAATAGTTTCACTGGAACTTAGAGGTGGCCGCTACCTTGCCTAACTGAAAACCAAAACTTTGAGAAACAAACCTGCAGCAAACCAGTGATACTTACGTGACCAGTTCCCTAAACCTTAATAACTCTCTTCAATTTGCTTGAACACCAGCTTCCCCCCCCACCCCCAAAAAATCACTGATGTCAAGATTATTTGGTTTGAGACTTGTATGGAGAAACACAAGTTTTAAGCGACTGGTTGGCATTAGGAAACAATATACAAACTTTTATTTGAAGAAAATGTCTCAAATATGACAATAACTTTGGTCATGTTAAAAGGAGGCCATCCAAGAACGAATAAAAATGAGCTGCTTTATAAGCATGGCCACATACAGTATATTCAGATATTAGCTAATAGAAGCTAAGGTTACACGCATAAATAGGCCTTAGTACCATGCAAGTTCAACGCAATTTCATACATTCATGATAAATTTTCAGTTATTTTCATGCCAAATCACCTTTTGGATAAAAAGGTAAGAAAGAAGTAACATCTAAATGTGACCAAAATTGAACAGAAAAAAAAATCATAAGTACAGACAACATTTTTATTAAAAAGATCTTGAAATTACACCTGTTCAAGAAAGGTTATACCAACTCTGATCTCTCCTTCAGTGGGAATTAGTAGTGTTAAGCATTATTACATATCAAAAAATACAACTCTGTTTTACAACATAGTACTGGCATGTTCAAAGTACTGTGCCAAATTATAAATAGGAAAATCAGGTTTTGAAGTATTTCAATAGAAAGCAACTTATGCTCACACAAACATACGCACATATTATAGTTATGTAACAAAAGTTTTATAAAAGGAAACATTTACCCCATGCCAGCTTGAATTACTGAGGTGGGATTCAATACCTACTATGAAGACTGACAGTTCATTTCTTTAAATATATTTATTAGTCTCTGGAAAAAATAAGACAAAAATTTACTTTCACCAGAATACACACCATTCTTCACTGACAATCCGTTTCTCAGTCATGACTGACATAAGTCGGTCCTTATGAAAGTGGCTTTTTTTTCTTTGAAGACCTTGCAATAAAAAAGAAATTGTCCACTAGACTTCAAAAATTCAATCAGCTTCTGCTCAACTGCAGAATAATCCTACACATTGCTTCTACCTAGAGTAATCTTCATCATCTGTCATCTGTAATTGTAGACAGTCACATCTTCCACTGTGACTCAAGGTGCAGCTACAAGTAGAGAAGTGCTTAGATACTCAGTCACTTCAAATATACTTGTTGAAGACTGCTTCTAGTGCATAATCAAGTTGAAAATCCCTTTACTGATCATAATGGTTTGTCAATAACTGTAACACCTAGAGTGAGGAAAAAAAAGGCATAAATCTTTAGGTAGTATTAAAAAAAAAAAAAGAAAATCAAGTTTTAATATAATACCTTGCAACTAGTATAACATCAAAAAACTGTGCACCAGCATCAGTGTTCATATTTTCCCTAATTTCTCTCTGGCAAAGTTGTCTGAATCAGTGTAAAGTTCTGAAAGTTTCTGTGACTTGAAAGAATTTGCCATTACTCAAGTTTAATTTTGTTATCAGTGAAATACATCCTTAGCATTCACTTAAATAACTCATTTGAGAAACTGCAATTATTGAAGGAAAAGAGTCCTGAAACAGCTCTTGTTTTCTAAATATCAAATCCCAAAGAACTTCAGAATTGGACCCCCGTAGATTGAGACACAAATCTCTTGTTAAAAAGAGGACTGGTCATACCAGAATCATCTTTCTGACTCACCACTTACGGGCTAAATCCCTCCTGAGTACAGCTGAATATCATATTTTTCCTTGTAGGGAATAATTGTTTGAAGTCATCATTCAAAACATACCATCATATTCTTCATACCCATTCTAGTATCTTAGGTTTTACCTTAGACAGGACTTTGGATGCTTTGTCAAATTTCTTATCCTAGCTGTTATACTGTAAAAAGTCTGTTAAAAAATATCTATACACATTACCTGCATAGCTTCTTCCTGTACTCATACAAGATGACACAACTGTCCATTTATCAGTTGTTGGATTATAATATTCCACTGTTGATAAATTACAGGAACCATCATCTCCTCCAACTACATACAAGAGACCATTTACAGCACAAACACCTAAAAAAAGACAGGAAACCAATATGAAAATTAGCAATTGGCTTGTTCACCCATAAAAGCAGGGTTTCTATTCTGCGACATCATGAAAGCAGCAGAAATCCAGGAACATGCCATTTACACCAAATGATATTACCACTATTTTAAAGTAATTGTTGTGTATACCTGCATTCCTTCTGCACATGTTCATGTCTGCAACCTGCTTCCACGTACTGGCGACAGGATCAAACACTTCAACACTTTTTCTTACCAAAGGACCATCATGACCACCTACCGCATACAATAAATTGTTTAACACACCAACACCTGTGAACATATGAAAATACTCAAAATTAACCAGAGAATGCTTTGACTGATACAAAGGAGAAACAACAATATTATGTCCACTAACATAAATCCTTCATCCAGTCAACGTTAGGAACTATTTCAGAAAACATTTGGGTCAGGATGCATTAAAGCAAAAAGATAGTAAACTACAGCAAGACACTGATAAAATGTCTTGCATGCCCATCTACCATATTGCAACATAAAAAGACCAGAGCTGTTCTGCAACAGAAGATTTAGAAAATCTTGGATGAAAAATGATGTGCAGGAAAATGAGGATTCTTGAAATTTAGGACTAATTAGAAGTGACAGTAAATGAGACAGTGTGCTCAGCCAGCATAACAGAAATCTGACAAGATGATAAAGTGTAAGTGACTTTTTAGAAAGTAAAAATTGTGCAGTACGGAGGATAAAAGCTGAATGGATAGACATTATACAATAGGGATGTTTCCACTGAAGTGTTGGAATACCTTGTAAACATATGTATGAAACAAAAGTAAGCAGAGTGAGCACCTTCCTCCTCATGGATTTGGAGGAGAACACCAAGGTTCCTTGAACCAAGCTTCAGTTATCAAAATATCCAAAAGGATATTAAAGGGTCTCCTTTACAACAAAAGTTTATCAATCTGTAAGCTTGAGATGAAGGAATAAATAAAGCTAGTCTATGTCTACTTGCTACTTGGGCTGCACATATTGAAAAGATGGTAATAGGGGAAGCAGAAAGGAAGGCCTGTCTGTTTATTCCTCACTTTATAATGTCCTATTAGAACCCAAACATAATAGGTTTCAGAAATGTAGGGGGGGTTTTTTTGCATTAAAACTTGTGAGTGATGGACCATAAAGACAACTGAAAAAACACTCCTATGAAAGTACATTGGGAAATCTAATATATGTCGCATTTAAGATTATGAAACTCAAAGCTCAGATACAGATTTGCAAATATAGTTCTTAAAGGGTTCCATGGAAAGGGCACAGCTTAAAATCTTTATTAAAGGGAAACTGCAAATATGATGCAAAAGATCAGTTAAGTCCTTCAGGAAAAAAAAAGCTGGGTTAAAAAAAGAACCCTGAGACTTTAATAGCCAGCTGAAATATCTTTGAAAACATATGCTAATATTGTATGCAAGAGCCATTCCTATACAGGGAGAGAAATGACTCCTGCTGAAATAACTAAATTTTCTTATTAAAAAGACATATTTTAATAATTACAGGAAGAGGGGAAGGAAACATGGAAGAGTAAGTGGTACTGCAAATCTGAAAAATAGCTTCTTAATAGGACACTGCTTTATAAATCATGCTATCTAATGCTTTATTAGTGATAATCACTACTAACATGTCCCAATATCCTTCCCAGTTAATTTAATTCCTCTTTTATTGCTATTATTTCTAGCTATCATGTCACATTACAATGTGACAGTTTTTCTTTCTCCCACTCTGATCACTTTATTAGGCAGGATAATACAACATTCATCTTTTGTAGCATTAAACATTACAGAGCTAGAAGGAGGGCTAAGATTTTTAGTTTAAATACGTGATGTAATATAAATCCCCCCCACCTGTATAGTTACCAACGTTCCTATTCAGTGTGTGGAGTTCTTCCTCTGCCACATTGCCATTTTTTCTTTGATAGCTCCTTATTTTTAATAATGTCCTCCGTCCTCTTTGGTGCTTCATTTTCCCTTAATCCCACACCCAGTTTCCAAGTCCTACCTTATTTCTCGCTCCTTCCGTCTGTATCCTCTTGTTGCCGTCTTCTGAGTTCTCCTTTCTTTGTTTTTTTTTCTTTCCTGCCCATTTTTCAGGACCCTGTCTTATATCTCTCATCCCTCCCAAATGGCCTATATCTGGGTCTGAAGTTCCTCATCCCAATATGTTGCTGGAAACAGATCTGTCCCCGTATTCATCAACTGAGAAGCAGTTGGTACTAAAGAAGAGTAACTGAGGGTTAACCTCTGAAGCTGAAGCAGTAGGAACAAAAGAGATGGGCTTAAGTTCCTTGAGATGACCAGAGATCCAAAGGTTTAATACAGGAACAAAATTCTCTTTAGTTAGCACCCATAACACCACCAGGACTGATCGCCAGTTGAAACAGTTCTGGTGTTTTTGGATATTTGGCCACTACAGCCAAGCTCAATCAAAAGTCATGATTTTCACATTACTGCCCACTCCTCCCCCACACACAAATATAATTTTCCATGTATTTAACAGAGTGGCACAGAAGAATGTTGATTATTTTACTCAATTATATGAATCTGAAATAACTGACTACATTTACTTTCCCTCTCCATTTTTTTTAATCAGAGGACAAGGTAAAAGACAGCAGACAGTTGAGTAAACAAACACGGTCCTGAACTCGGGGACAAGGGGAGGCAGGAGAGGGGCAGAAAGATCCCAGTAGTTAGTGTATCTAAGGCACTAAATTTCAGAGTCGTAGAAGTAATTCAACATTAAAAAAAAAAAACAAACCCTGAAAATATCTAGCATATAAATAGGCTACAAGAACAACGATAGTTTGCAAAAACAGAATATTTAAAAAAAAACAACACTGAGATAAAATGGGTGTGCAGGCAGATTGCAAAATGAAGCTTTGTTACAACCCACCAACACTATTTGTCTTTATAACGATACTTGTAATTTGCCCATTTTATATAAATACTTTCCTCAAAACTTGCCAATATTAGACAAGAGTATTTAACGGTACCCTTACTGCAACTCTGGCCAGTTTTTAATCCAGAATTTACTTCCAAGATGCAGAGACTGAGTAACTAGAAGTTCCACAAGACAACTGTTTTCTTGAGATACAGTGTACCGTGTTTCCTTCATTAACGTCATAGTTTTAGTTTAGAAACACAATCAAAACATTACTTTTAGCAATAAGAGACATATCAACTTGCTGATTTCATAATGGTATCATGGAAGTATCACAAACTAAATATCTTAATTTTAGTAATGATTTTAATACTTTAATATAGTTCTTTTGAAATAATTTGGACTTAATTTAAGCATCCTTATACAGATTAAAAACTGTTCAGAGTTAATAAAGAATAATGGAAGGCAAGATGAAAAGTTGGGATAACTATTAATCATCTACTGAGCATGCTAGAAGTCCATCCAATTTTATTTGTAACAACATCTCTTCCAATTATGAAGCACATTAATGCAATCACCAGTAGATATTTGAAGGGTGTTGCTAAAATGCACCAGTGAGTACTTGCCAAAAAAGTGACTTAAACAACTAAAAAAATAAATGTAGAAAGATAGTATCATGCAATTTGACTTGAAAAAGTCCATGGGAACGCATCTAGAGAAATAAAACAACTTCTGCGAGTTGAAAAAACCTGAAATACCAAAAGACAAATAGAGGACAGTGAACAGTAAATGAGATTTGAGTCCACAATATAAATAGATAATGAAAATGCTAAAGTCAATTTGGAGCTGTGGAAGCATAATTTCATTAAACAAAAGCAGAATACCACAGGCACTTTTGATGTCTTTAAAGAGAAATATACATACTCAGAATCGCAAGGAGGAAAAAAAAATTCCACAAAAAAAATAAGGTATTTTTAAGATTATAAAGAAATTAATGGCTATACCTTGGCTAAACGATAAGGAAGGATAACATGTAGTAGCCTATACATATCCAAAGGATGTAAACACCAGGTGATGAGAAGAATTACTAAAGATGAAACAAAGGGTACATAAGTGGAAGTAATAGGATGAAACCATTAATACAAACTTAAGAATGAACAAGGACAAAATTTCCTGCAGTGAATCAGAATGCAGAACAAGTCCTCCAAAGAGGTGTAAATCTAGTCACAGTTCACATGTAAACTCAACCTGAAAACACTATTAGAAAAATCAGCCCTACACTGGCAAACGGTCATCTCGGAAGAAATGACATTTTTTCATCCTGGCCATCTAGATTTTGATGCTTCAGTATTTAGGTGATATTAAATTGATTGTCACAATCCATGCATATTAGTCTGTATGTTAAAAACCTCAGAAGTTATGGGAAGAGGAGGAATATGAAAAGTATGAAAAAGCAAGGAAAGATATTTACTATTAACAGACTGAATCTTACTCTGTAGGACAGTTTTGTATTAGTAACCTGCAACATATCAGCCATCTAAGACTAACACATTCCATTAGACTCAGACTTTAGCTTACCTTTTATATTTTTAGATACATTTTAAAACCACAAATTTGTTTCAGTTTTACAAGGATAGTTAATTCTTGTCCACTAACCTGCTCCACTCCGTCTGGTGCTCATTTCTGCAACATAGGTCCACTCATTTGTATTAGCATCATAGCATTCTACTGAACTAAGGCACTGACGTGACGCCCCATCGTAGCCACCAACAGCATACAGTTTACCTAGAAGGGTAACCAACAGAAACCTGCAAGTTTCTAATGCACACAGACTATATGGGTACACAGGCTGAGGGGGAGTCATCGTTCTCTGAATCAGCTACTAATCAGTACCTGTCATCAGTCAGTTACTGAGTTTCTGTTTTGTAAATAGTTTAAGATAGTACACTGTAGTTCTTGTCATTTTTAGGATGTAAAAGGCAGGCAGTATCTAACAAGAACAACGTGAGTCAAAAGATTTTAAATTGCCTAGCTGACATACAAAGGTGCTTTAACCCTCTTTTTAATTAAGAACTGTTCAAAAGCAAGCTAATTCAAGTACGTCCAACATTGGAAGCTTGCAAATAGGCTTCCTAGAAATATTCAGATGAAAGTTACTTGTACAGTCTGTGTTTTCAGATCAGAAACAGCAATGATTCCTATGCAGTTAAAACACACACCTAAAACTGTTTTAAGACCCAAGAGCCAGCCCAGATCTGCATTGTGCAAGCGACATCCGGGCTATTCACCACCAAGCTGACTCAAAAGTCAGCAGTTTTCCTGGCACTGTCCTTGAGATCATCCCCAACGTGCACGCAGCAAAGTCAGCGACAGATAACAGAGTTGACAATACTGCAGTGCTACATCACTAAAGACCAATTTATAAGGTCATCCCTTCAGTAATCAGGCTCTTTAGCTTTGCTGACATGCATAACCTACAGCATGCATGCTTAGCGAGCTTTTCCTCAGTTGGCCTCGGGCACAGTTGAAGCTCTGAAAAAAAATTTAAAACAACTATGCTAAAAGCTGGTCAGAACCAAGTAGAATGATTATGTGTCGTTCATACCATTTGAATTACAAGGTTGAGCAAAAACATAAATCTGAAGTATGTTTTCAGAAGTGAGAAAAGGTAGTAGAGTAAATGATTGCATTTCCCTCCCTCTTCCTTTTAATATCATTTGTCAACTTACCTCCAACAACACCTACGCCAACACTACTTCTTCTTGTGTTCATTGGAGCTACATGAAACCACTCGTTAGTCTTTAAGTTGTAAACTTCGACTGATGATAAACCTATGAAGACAATATAACATTTATTTTCTCTGTAAATCTAGGTGCAACATACTGTCTGCCTTCCGGAAAATTCTTCATATCTGAAAATTCAAATTATTTCATTTTAAGGACTGTTAATTACTTTGCAAAAGGCACAACTGATGTCCTTTAGATAGCCAATTACTGTCAACCCATTCTTGGTGTCTGAAAATGGGCAAATTAATAAAAGCGTTTGTGGAACTCTGAAAAAATTCTTCCCTGGATTTTTTCTTTTGTTTTAATTAAGTCACAATGCTCTCTCCTACATATGCTTCTGTAATAGTTATTAAGGAAAAAGATCTTCTCTGCACAAATGGTTTAATGCATCTGTGAAGAGAATGCACAGTGTATGTCCAAAGCCTTCCCGCAGGTCAGAGAAAGCTGTATGTAATCCTATTTACACTACATGAAAATGCTGAGGTATATTTCATATGCAAACGGGACAAAAGAGACCAGGTAATTTTCCTGCTCTCATCTTCCATGAGTTAAGGACTCTGACTACAGAAGGAATACTGAAGGGGAACTTGTCAATGATTCACTAGTCATTAAGCCTAAACTCTTAGATGGGAGCAAACAGTCCACTATTCAGGTAGAAGGATGTGACCACTAAAGCACATTCCACACCACAAGATGCCAGGCTACCCCTCATGCTTGGTTTCGTCACAGCTACCAGGAAAGAGACATTCAAATTTGATACAATTATGTCAAGAGCAGTCAAAGCTAATCAGCAGTGTATAAAGGCAAATATACCTGTACTCCCATCAAATCCTCCCACGGCATAAAGAAGGCCATTTAATACAGCTGCTCCCAGTGTGCTTCTCCTGTCTTGCATATTAGCAACACTTGTCCACTGGTCCTTCACCGGATCGTAGGAATCTACTGTGCGAACTCTCAAAGAACCATTGAAACCACCAACAGCATAAACCATGCCTCCCATGTACACCATTCCTAGAGCAGGGGAACAGGGAGGAAAGATGAGCGGTTTAGTCTCTTTGTCAATTCATTTTATTCTGTAGCATCCTAAGTATGCAGCTACTTGACACAAATTTACAGAACTCACTACACTATCAGGATTTGACAGTGTCCTAGAGCCACACTTCATACAGATTAAGCACTAGAAGTTCTGACACTTTTTGTTACTAATGGCTCACACTTCTGAATATCATGCTTGCTGATATCTCAGCTGCTTTAAGATCACATTTTCACATTTTTAGTATCGGTTGGTCACTTCTTCACATTCTTCATCTCATTTAATAATAATAGGGTGTTTTAATAGTAAAATTACTCATTATTATAATGCATTAATATATAAATTCATTTCTCCTCTGTATCTATAGGAGGTAATAAAGCAGTTTATTCTAGAGATTACAAACCAAAGCACAAATTAAGATCAAGTTATCAAACTTTTATTGTCCCAGATTAGCAAGTAATTCAAATTTTAAGGATGATCACTGAAGTCAAGGCTTAGCCCTTCTCAGATAAATACCTTAAGCACTGTTCCAAAGAACATACGATGCTTTATACAGATGCGTAAATTCTGAAGCATTACCAACCACAACAAAAAATTAGGCATCACTTACCCGCTCTACATCTTCTGGAAGGCAATTCAGCCACCTGATGCCAGCGTTCTTCTTTAAAATCATAGCATTCAACACTGCGAATTGCCTTTGGTGCCTGCCCTCCAACTACCATCATCAACTAAAAGGGAGATAATAACATTTGTTAGCTATTTGCATATATGAGAGCACCTGAAAGATCAAAAAAGTGTTAAAAAATAAAGCAAGCCTCTGTACAAGAAATAATTAAAGGATGGTTCTCCTGAATAAGAAATGTGAGTCTTGCAAGCAAGGCAAAATTAATTTTTTTAAAAAAACACATGCAATTTGTAATTATTGTGTCCAGAGGAAATATCTGAGGTAGAAAAGCAGGAAGCAATTAAAAACTAGGTAGAGCTCCCATGAACGAGGCAGATCCTGCTGTGTCTTCACATCCTACTCTGACCTCAGGTATGAGAATTTAATGTCTATGATGTTCACTGGAACTGTGACCATCCATCACAGAACAGCCTTATCTGGTTTCTTTGAGAGAAGTGCTAAATCTGCTGAATGGAATCTCCTATTCCATTATTGCAGTTGCCATAATAGTACTACGAGAAAACTTCTTTACTTCATTGGGAAGAAGATAGTATCTACTGTTTGTTTTCTCCTAAAATGAACGAAAGGCAATATTTAGCTAAAAATTGAATAAAATGTCTCAACTCAGAAGCTTCAGTCTTTGTTTTGTTTTGATTGGTTTTAAGAAAACAGGCTTACTTCCCCATAATTGGATATTTCTCAAATGCTGAAGCACTTATTAAAAAATATTTATTGGGAGGGGAGGTGTGGTGGTGGTGTGTGTAGGTGGGAGACAAACATCTGTATCATAAGTAGTATGGAGCGTAAAGCTAATCACTTGTTATATTTTTGTGATAAATAATTCTGGTACAAAAATTTTTACTGGAATACCCCAAGTGATGGTCATGCTCTCATGAAATCTTATAGAATGGAGTTTGAAGAAATAAGTACATCCGAAAAATAAGGGTCTTACTTTTGGAAGGCTAGCGGGTGTTCTCAATTTTGTTCGAGTGCTTTTCATCAATGCTCGTTGCTCAGTTGGCAGCAAGTGATACTTCATAGCTTCAATGAGGTAATCTTTACAAGCGCTGCTGTTCTTAACCAATATTTCCTCTTCAACTCTCTGTTTATTAACAGAAGTTTAACAAGGTCTGAGCATGTTAAGGAAGTAAAATGCAAATCACTATCTGAAGTGTAATAAAGCCTGTGTTATATCACACAAATGCAGATAAATTTGATTTTTTAGATTGTCATTTAACCACAGTTATGACACAAATTTATGTGAGGGCAATATGCAGTCACTAAAAAGAAAAAAATCAGGAGATGTTGATTCTCAATTAGTAAGTGGAAGAAACAGTGTTAAGCAAGGTAAATCACTTTTCTTACAATCAGGCACATTTCTTGACTTTTCAAATACAGAGAGTACAGAACACTTTAAAGGGGGAGTGGTGGAGACTAATTTAACAAGCTAGTAAGCCACCCCACAAAAAACACAACAGCAAAACACCAAAAAAACCCCACCCCAAACCAACCCCCCCAAAAAACCCACAGGAAGTGGAGGAAATTCATATCACAAAGCCACAATTTCTAAAATAAACACCTACCAACCTACTACTACACCTACTAACCAATGTTAATAGTGAACTCATATTTTCAATCTTAAATATTTGCCCTGACACCAAACTATTCAAAATGAGCTTATAAAATTTGAAAAAAATGTATTCTATCTGAACCAGGTAAAGGAATGTTTCCGTTGTCATTAATTCCTAATCAACTTAAACAATAGATACAATTCTGAAGTTGAAAATTCACTTACAAAAACAAATCTTGTGTCAAAGATCATATTACAAATGAAAGCTAACCTGATCTCAGTGAATTAAATCGTTCAAATTACTAGTGTGGTATGACAAGTAGTCAGCCAAACAGATAAACTACTTACATATGTCATCCTCTATGTGGCAATCTTCATTTGACTCTGTGCGTGTACGTGCACGTGCATATGTGGTGGTAGCTGTCTGTTTATTTTTACTATCAGTAACACGCTATGTTACACTGTTGTTTAAATTTAAAATTATCCATCTGGCATTAAAAAAAATAAACAGAAATGTTCACGTGCAGAAGAATTAGTATTCCTTTTTGCTTACCTGAACTAAATATTCCCGGGAAAGCAAAGGCAGCCGAACATGCTCCATCAGGCGTGCCATTAGCTCCTGCCTTACATCTTTGTCATGGTTTACCCACGCTATCACTGCTTCAAATACCTTCCAGGAAACAAACAAATGCAAGTCCCTTGACTTACAAGTTCATAAGTATGCAAATATCAGTGTGCCTCCAAAAATAGTTTTTGGTAATACTAAAATTCCTAATGTAAGAAAAGACGACAGCAGTTACAGCTCCCATTATTTCCGTATTTATCCACTATGAAATTCTGAAGATGCATTAGCCAGTCTCTTTTTATATCACTCCTCTACTGGTGTTTCAAGGATAGCTGTGCTACATTGACAAAATGCACACAGTAATTTCATTGATACTGAAAATCCAATAAAACTAGGTAAACAAACAACACAGCAGCAGTGATATTACAGTCCTCATGCTTTTCTTCCTTTCTTGGAAAATCAACCTGCCACATCATCATTCAAATGACTTATCATCACTGAGTCTTACTAGGAAAAGCGGTCCCAAGCCTAGTTTCTCCTCTACTGCACAGCAGCTTATCATACACTCGAGCATTAAAACCTTAATTATACTCCACAGAAGCAGCATCACATGTATCAAAATCGGAGTGATAAAACTGGACCTTCAGGGTATTATGGGAATAGCAACATGACTTTGCTAGTTGCAGTTTAAGCAGATAGTTCTTAGATTCAAAGTTTCAAAAAGGTTTTAATACGAAACACTACCTAGCCATACAAATCAGTATTCAAACATGCTTTTGAATACAGTTTAGCCTAATTTGAACAGAGGTGTTAGTACAACTATATACTCCTTGGAAAAAAGAAAACCAACATATTTTAAATTGATCAAAACTGGATTAAAAAATGAATACATCTACAACCTGAAAACCATTAGAGGTTCAAAGAGATGCACTGGGCTCACTGAAGATCACAGCATTTCAAAAATGGCTTTAAGAGAATGAGATCTAGCTAAAGGTGAGCCGACACAAATTTAAACTCAAGTTTGGTTATAGCAAGCTACCTAGCCATCTCCTTTGCAACCCACATTTGTTCAGTTAGGCTAAACAGCCCACATACACATACAGAGTTTTAATATCTTTGTGGGACTGCTGATGTTAAAGTTAGTAGATGGCATATACTTGATCTTAAAACTACTATTTTTGAGTTATTTATCCCTTGGTAAACCAAACTCCAGTGTATGTGACTCACAGCATGTGTTCTGTTTGTTCTGCTTGAAGATGAGAAGCAATTTCCATTTAATTTAGTTTCCATTTTTTCAAAGAACAAAGGGTTATGTGACTTCATACAGTTTTAGGATTTTTTAAGAGTTAAGATTAATTTTCAACATCAGACTGACAACACTTTTGGGAAAAATCCTTTAAACATGAGCACAATACATGCCTAATTTCACTGAGGAAACAAAGAACACATCCAAACAAGTGTACAAGAGCAGTAAGAGCAAGCTCGCTCTCCCATCCAAAAGGATAAAAAGAATACTGGGATACAGATGGTCTTACCTTCTCTTCTGAAGCAATTGTGAGTTTGTCACTGGATATAAGACTGCACACCTGCTCTACACCAAGATTGAGGTATTCTTCACTAAGTACGACATCAGAAAAGTGCTGTTCTGTTTGGAGGAAAAGTAGTACTCTAACATATAGTGCGAAGTGTAACCCACAACAAGCATTAAAGCAGCAGAGGAAAATGATTCAATATGCGTGCTATTTTGTCATATCTAGAAGCAATACCTTAACTTAAAACAGTTTATATAGGTTAAAGCTTGGTCTCACAAACAGCTTTTATATTTAAAGATTCTTTAAAATAATTGAAATATTAAAACACATTATGCTAAAAGTAGCTATCATAGCAATATAACATTTTCAGCATCGCTTCATCTCAGTACTTGTCCTTGACAATTACTTAAATGTCATTTTGCTAACCTTGTACACACAAATACAGCAAAAAAGATTCCAGAAAAAGAATACGCCTTCTATGTTGTTGACAAACATGTTTTAAACCTGCAGTTCAACATCAACAACGGCTGATTCATTAGAACTAACCAGCAGTTTTGCAGTCTAATGTAGGTCAAGTCAAACAACAGGTCTGGATACTGTTGCACCTCTCAGAGGTTCTCCAAGGTCATAAAAATATTACATATCACAATCTCTACAACATGTAGAAGATGGTAGTTTTTCTTCTTTTTTTTTTTTAATGCCTCAACTTAAAGTAAACAAAACTGACAAAAATCAGTGTTTTAGTTGTAGAACCATTTTCTTTTAACATAGAGCATGTATCTTTATCAAGTTGTCATTCAGTTATTCAGTTCTCCTCTCCCTTCCTTAAAATTGCTTTTTAAGCCATTCAGTTGCTTAAAAAGTAGCTCCATCCAGTTAACTGTTAATTTTTCCCCTCTTCAGGTATTCTTAACAGAAGTTAGAAGGGACAACTGTTACTGGGCATTTAAGAATTCACTCAGAATAAGTAGAAAAAGGTTATCAAACATATTCAAACTAAAGAACTTTTTAAAGCCTTTTCTGTCACTCCACTAGTGCTCCTATAGTTAAGACTCCATGCTTGACAAACTGTCTTAAGCTGTTAAAAAACTTAAAGAATGCTGAACGCTTCCAGATCAAGAATTCTAAATTTTTCAGGTCAACTTTGACCTGTCAGCAGTACAACAGCTTTTTTGCACTGTACTAAAGATTAGAAAGCATAAAAAGATAAATCTAACACAGTATAATTCTTGTCCTTTATCTAGTTCAGCATCCTGTTCCTTGAAACAGGCAGCACAAATTGCTTCAGACAAAAGTCCAAGAATATATATGAAAAGTATGATAATAAAACCTCATCCCATAAAGGTCTCACTCTAACCACAAAAGATTAGGGAGATTGGTAGCCAGAAGGATGATATTTTACCTTAACCGCATTTTACTAAACAATGAGTTTAGTGAGATGCAGTCCAGTCCCCTTGAATCCTGTTAAATTCTTGACTTTAATACCTTCCTGTAGTAATAATCCCACAGTCTCATTGAACAAAAAGCCCCACATTTAAATTTAACACCCAGTTTACCATTAATCAGTTTTCAATTAATTGTCCTCTGTTCTAATGCTGAATACAATGACAGGGAAAGCCACAACCTATCTACTCAAAATCATTCATTATTCTATGTTCCTAAAAAGGAACCTTCATCTCTATTTAAAGTAGACAGTCCTCGCCTTTTCAGTCCCACATCCTACCAGCCTTTTCATTCATGCAATCATCATCACTACAAGTCCCTCCAATTCTGCAGCATTCTCTTATGATGGACGCGAAGTATTTTCTGCCGTATTTCAGGCAATGGAAGAGAAAGGATGAGGAGAAATACTATTGATTTTTATCACACCACCATTACTTTTCCACTCCTTATAAATCTTTACATCTGTTTGCTTTTCAGACTACAAATATGCAGTTTCTTGAGCTGAAGTAGAATTTTCTGAGGTACATTTACTGAAATAAGTATCTGATGAATTTCACTATTTGCATATGGCAAATAGAAATTGAGAAAGGTAATCTGCATAAATTAGTGTTATGATAAACTCCAAATGTCAAGTGACAGTGCCACAAAACAGCATGTCTGACTGTATTCAGAAATTGAGTTAAGAAGCAAGCAGAAAGGAGAAGCAACACTCATCTCAATCTCAAACAAATCTGAGGTTCAGAAGCCTTGGGCATCTTCCCTTGAGAAAGCTGATCCAACAGTGGATCACATCCAACAGGATACATCTCAGACTAGAAATACCCAGTTGATTTTATAGACTCATATACAAAAGCCTTCTATTTTAAAAAGGTGATTTAGATTTATGACATGCTCTAAATAGGAAGAGATCCAGCCCCTAACCAAAAGAGTGAAAGTTGAGAATTTTCAAAGTAATACAATGAATGTGAGGCTGTCTTCTGTCTCCATGCTAGGAAGAGAACTGTAGAAGAAAATCTGACAAAAATAGTCAGCACTTGAAGAAAAACTAAGACTGTTTTACTGGATGTCAGCCTCTGTGCTTAAAGCATAAAATAAGGCATGGGGCCAAGTGAAGAAAGAAGAGTGGAAAAAAGGAGAAATTCAAACAAACTACTCGGTCAATAGCTACAGCCTGAGGTTCTCAAGCAACAGCTGAATGAGTTACAGAAAAAGGAGAAATAGGAGAGTAGATTGCTATATAAATTTTAGTCATCAAAAAAAGAGGTAAGGTGAAATCACTTGTCTCTTAAGAACCAGATCTCTTGTTGTCAAGGAGACCATCTTAACTGATTAATAGATAAGTCTTTTGGCAGAAGCCAATTGAAATTACAGCTAAATGAATTATTCAAAATAATTAGAAACTGAAAAAGAACAAGGAAATGCAAAAACACCAATTAAGTCTGCCAACGGCAATTTATCTAAAGCTGTTCAAGTGTTGAAGACAGAAGGCATTATTTCATTATATATAAAAATAATGCTTATGAAATTCAAACTTTTTGCTTCCTTTTAACAAGAAGCATATCAGCATCTTTGAAATAATGATTCAGTATGAAGAGTTCCAAAAATCCTACTTAGATCCTCTTTTTCCAATAATTATGGGAGAAAAATAGTATTGGGTGTGTGTGTATTTTTTTTGCCTTCTGGGTTAGGATTTGTACTATCCCATATTATTGCTTACATCCTGAAAGCTTTGATAATCTGGAGATATTAACATCAAATATCATGAAACTTATGACATGATTAAATATTTCATGCATCTGTCCCCTGCAAAATCTCGAAATAGCTTGTTTTTTATTTGTTGCATTAGGTAACATACTTCTTTCTTCATGAACATCCCCTAGATAAGCAAACAGATAGAACTATCTGGCTGGAAGTTTTCATGAGAGAATAAAATACTTATCTTTTTTCCAAATCAGAATTTTCCACACAGTGTGCGACTTTGACAAATTCACATTGGAATCCTGCCCCACTTCTTGCCGCTTTACCCAGACATCGAAGCCAGCTGGCTCCAGAGTCAGGCAGCCTGGAAACAAGCTGGCTTAGGAGCTGCAGAGGCTTGGCTCCCAAATTCCCACTTCCTAAGCAAGTAGAATCCTACTTCTTTATTATCAAAACTAAAATCTGCCTCTAAAAAAAAGCCCTTCCATTTTAGGACATTTCTAAAATATCTGTTCCAATTGCATATGAAAAACAGATTTTCACATTTTCGCAACCAATAGAGACAGTTTCTATCTGAAGAGCTAAAGATCTGTCCTTGTCTGCCCTGTACCAGTAGGATGGGACTTCAAGCCTCAGGGACAAACTAAAAGGACAAAAAGGAAGTTCTTAACAACATGAAAGGGGCTAGTAACAAATCTTTGGAAGTACAATAAGCAATGCCAGTGTGGAGAGCACAGGAAGATAATAGGAGCTGTAAATGTACCACTTTTTGGTATTTTTCATTATGAGTCTGGAGATGTGTATAATACACAGCAGCAGTAAGCACTTGACCTACGTCTTCTATCCAAAAGACACATAGTCTTGCTGGCCATAAAAATACTGACACTAATTTTGTATTTTTCAATTACATAGGAAGGAAAGCTACATCTGAAATCTGCACAGGACATTTTATGCTAGAAACATTTGTGGATTAATTCACAAACATTATTTCACTCATTTATATACCTACAGTCAGTCACCTTCTCTGGCTTTATTGCCTTTACTAAATGGAATAAACAAATACAGAAGCAAAAGTCTGCTGAAGTTCCCTCAGATTAAAAACCTTTCAGAGAATCATGGTGGCCAAAAATAAAATCCTGTAACCTACCTTCTCCTTTTTGTTCTATGACAGTGGCTGTTGTCAGTGTTTGTCTGTGTATGACATTGTTGAAGACTGCCTACATTTCTGTTCCATCATTAATAGGCTTCAGTCATTTTCTAACATTTTTCTGAGGTGTTCCAGCAGCTGATGACACTTAACATCCATTTCCAGAAATCTTTTTAACATTTTGTACACTTTCAGAAATCTTCTCCCAAAGATCTTCCCAAAGCCACATTAACACATATGAAAAACATGGCCAGAGCTTATCAGTGCCAGAGGCTGCAGCTGGAAATAAGGGAAAAAACCCTCATATTCCCTAGATCTTTTCATGACAGTAATCCAGTGTATTGGTGTGTGAAACAAAATATCACAATCAGATATATCGAGTCTCATAAGTGTCTGTTGTCTGGTTTAGGCCAACTATTTCTATTCCACAAAACAGATGATGATATTTTTTATAAACTAAATGGAATACCTGCATCTTTCTGATGTGATAATGCTATAAAACAAGCTGGAACTTCCCAGAAATGTAGCTTCTTTCTGAACTGATAACTTCTGAACTGAACTGCTCTTGTTTTAGAGCAATGCAGAGCATGGCAGCTTGGACAGATCTAAGCCTTACTTTCACTTAAAAGAACAATGACAATTTATCAAGCAAATGAAACAAAAATATTTAGCTGGAATTAGCTTTTAAAATTATTGCTTCAATTCACAATGTCACATTGTGATTTTTTTGGCTTGGAACAAAAGGTCTTTGCTAATGGCCTGGTCAGGAGGTCAACATAAGGCACTGGTCAAGGAGGAACCCCAGCCTTATTACAGAGGGATAGAGGGACAAGCTCTGCCAGTTGGAGAACCAGCAGAAGCTAAACACTGCAGAATCAATTTTTTTAAAGAATCTGATTTACTTGTCAATTTTATGCTTAAATAACTGCTTTTGAGAACACCACGAAATTCATAGCAGCCAAGGTAACAGAAGCATAGCAACAGACGTTGCTACTCAGAATAGAATTGTAAGAACGATTCTGCTAACTACGTCCTTTCAATCTCATGCATACGAGTGTACACAAGAATAGTCTACAGCAGACATGCATGCTTCCCAGTCTAGTCAGGGCTCAAAGTTTTAGACTCAGAGTACCAGAATCAAGAACGCTGTATCCCACAGTTAAGTACAACACAGCAATCCCTGCTTCACAGCACATGCTAAGATTCCCTAACAAAAGTTTCTTCAACATCTCCTTAGCATGATGCTAAAAGCCAAGAAGGTTTGCTGTGTAAACCTGATCCTCAAAAGACACTTCTTCCACAGGTAATCCAATGTTTCCAAACCCTGTACCAGCCTATGCGGTGAGTGGAAGTACATTATCATCATCTCTGGTTATAACTAAAGAGTATGTCAAGGCCTAAGCACTGAGCAAGTGTCCCTCTAGTCCAAGACAGCATACCCCTCTTCATTAAAAGGCTTTACCAATCTATCTTCAGGTTGTACATAACATTACGACAACTATAAAATGCACCATATTCTCAGGAAAAATTGTTATTTTGTGAACATCTTCTAAGACTACGTAAGATGTATCTCGGACTAAAACTGAGGATGGACTAGCAGTGCTCATGCCACATACTCTTCGTAGGAATCCTCACACAAGAAGGATGAGAGGCCCTAGCTGTACGTCGTCCCTGACTGTGCAAGGGCAACAAGACCCAGAGCAGGGCTGCCTTCTGGAACTTCACGAGAACAGGTAGCATCTCAGAAAGTTTAATTGCAACAGAAGCTCATTCCAAGTAATCTGTATCAATTGTCCACTATTTTCAGATCTCTCCATAGGCATCATAGATGCATATAAATGACTCTCCTAAATTATAGAAATCTCACACTCTGCTACAGGATACTCACCCACCATAGGATTATGAGCTCCAATTTTAATGAAAGTTGAGTTTTTACTCCCACTGGAACAAAGTTCCAGAGTTTCACTTTTCTAATAACTTCTGATCAACATCAGCATCCATTTGTTTTTATGCTATCATTGTCTATTAGCAGAGTATCTCCCTGCCTCTTTTTCCTAAATATAAAATCGCAAGTGTAACAAAATAAAGACTGGGAGAAGTTAAACATCCAAATGCTTTTCATTTTCTCTAGCAGGGAAATTTTTTCACTGCTTTTTCAATCTAATAATCCTCTTCTGTACTCATTCTAGTTTCTGAAGCCTTAATCCTGAAATGTCTGCTGCTGGGAGTTCAGCTGTCTGTAATAGAGGGCCTAATTCTGAAATGGCACAGCCACGTATCTTTGGCTCAGACTTTTGAGAAAATTTTTTCAGTTATAAGAAAGAGCCTTGACAAAGTACAAAGAGCCATTTGAGATAAGAACAGGGGGGAAAAGAAGCTATGATGGCTGAGATACGGACAGTAAGAAGCTTGAAAATTCAAGAGGAAAAACATTGACCTGAAAAGGTATAAAACTGTACAGAAGAAAACCAGGGTGTCAGCAGACAGAAATCCAGCAAGACTGATGATCAGCCCGTTCCAAGGAGAAATGAAGGCCAACCCTTCCTCCCTGGGCGCTTTGACCAGGAGTACTGAGCATGCCAGTGCTCAGCCTAGTAGCTTGCAAGTCCCAGCTAGGACCAACAAATAGCTTCCTTCTCCTTTTCACTTGTCTGCACCCTGCTTGCAGAGTCTCTCTGAGCACAGCAAAGGATGCCTGAACAAAATGACCCATAGAAGGAGGGTTACAAGTTGAACACAGTTCCTGTGCTCTCAAATACATTTAACCAATATCGCACTCAAGGTCTTGCCAGGGTCTTAGATTTTGTTTTTCTAGAAAGTAATCTATATAAATATTAGCTTCAACTACTAAATTGAACAAAGGTTGTTTAGAAGTAACTGAAGTAGTTTAGAAGTTACTAGGGCATAGTCAGAATAGAAGTTGGAAAAAATAATTTAAAATTCAAAATTAAGCAACCGCTATATCAAAATGTGTTCCCTAAAACATTAAATATCTGGACATTAACTCCAGTTAATAAATGTATGCCTTACTTCCTATTGCATAAAAGGTCAAAAACACAATAGCTTTTTGGATTTGATTATATGTCTCAAAGACAAAAAGATTTAATGAAAACTTTTTGCATAATAGTCTAAATACAGTTATCACAAAGTCATTCAGTCACATACACATTAGAACTTCTCGAGTAAGGTATGCATTACAACAGTTAGTACTTTCAAAAACAACCTGAATAGCTTTTGAATTTTTTTAAATTGATATATAAATAATTTGAATACAATTTCACTAGACTAAAAACTTCTAAGTACGACTGATTTGTATACTTCAGTTTCACACAAGTCAGTAACCAAGGATTCTGTTGACACCTAACCATATGAGTTTGCTGCATTTCTGTTTTTTCCTGAAACATCCATTCTTGCTAGAGATACTATAATCTCCTGGAAGGCGGGGGGGGGGGGGGAATCTGTACCAGAAAACAGATTTTCTAGGAATTAAGGCAACTGAAATAATTCATCAAAATCCTTCTTTTTATGAGGTCTAAAATTACATTCATCAAAATCCTTCTTTTCATGAGGTCTAAAATTACTCAAGGCAGTAAAAAGCCTATTATTTGGGCCTAGACACATTAATTGAAGCACTTAGTGCTCTGTTTCAGGAAAACCTTCAGTTTTAACTCAGTACTAATTGTTAATGATGCTAATTGGTCACTGTACATTTTAGAAAGGTTATGAAAAGCAATACAATCATATTAATTTTTTCTGCAGCCTTATCAGGATATTTCATTTTTAATTCTCTTTTCTGTATTGCTCTCGTACTAAGCCCGTTGAGAGTGCCAGGGATTAAGGAAGGCAGCGCGGAGAGTGCAATGCAATGAAGTAGCTCACACCCTGACTATGCAGAGCATATTCATCTCAAGAGTAAGAAGAGAGTGTGCATTGCTTTAAAATTCACCACACAGATACAGCAAAAACACAGTAGGAGTTGAGCTGGCAGCTCGTGGTACGGGCCAGCAGGACTCCAAGAATACGATGACAAAAAGGGAAGCATAGACAAGGAAAGTGCTTTCTGGAGGAATTTGACAGAAATGGAAGGTGGTTTGATTACGGAGGAAAGAGAAGGTTAGTTCCAAGCACAAAAGTAGAGAGATATGAAATAAAAGATTCAAGTGAGGGTAATTCTGCTGAACTGGAAAAGCCAAGGATGAGAGGTTGGAATTTGATCCAGGGGGAAAAGGAATATTGCAAAAGTACTAAAATGACCTTAGCAAACAGAGAGGAAGTTATGGCAGAGAAAGATTTACACTGCGGCAAAAGGGAAACATGATGTAGAGCAGATTTGGTAGGGAGGGAAGAAACAAACACAGAGGAACGCGCAATTGAGTAGTTGAGAGAAAATGACGGAGGAGAGTTAAAGTTGTCAAGTTTACGAACCTGAATGACTGGGAGAACACTGAAGTCACCAGTGACAGAGGAAGACAGGGAGAAGGGAAAGATGATTAGATGGAAAGCAATTCAGTTTTGCTGAACCTGAAGTAGAAATGAAACATCCAAGAGACACTGAAAAGACAGGAAAAGATCTGTGACTGGGCAGATAGTGCAAGCTGCATATAAGGAGGCATACCTGAGAGTCACCCTCAACCTCCGACAACCTGTGACTTCTGAATCTCCAAACAAATTTGTCCTACTCTCCGAATATTCACTGCCAAAGTTCTAATCAAAATATACTACTTTGCTGGCTATTAAGTTAAACCCTATAAAAGAGGGTTGGTTTTTTTTTCACTACAAAAAGCTTCTATTAAAAAGTAATTCCTCAGTGTAACATCTTCAGTCTCAACTCAAAATTCAAGACCCCAAGGCACTCTACACACAAAAGAACAGTAAGATCATTGCTACTTGAACAAATTAAAAGCCTTAGGTTTGGTTACAGTATTATACGACAAACTGACAAGCTTACACAATGTTTTGTTTACTTTTTAGTAATCTACATTATGCAACCTTTCTTGGCATCAAGAGCAGTCAAACAAGGTTTTAATCCATTATGTTAAAAATTACCAATTTGGTAATACTTTCTCTGAAACTACGTGTATATCGGTTTCCAACAGCAGAAAATGTTGGAATATAAAGAAAAAAAAAAAGGATTTTAGCCTTCACAGAATCATAGAAATGTACGCTAGAAAGAACTTAAAATCATCTAGTTTTGCACACAGATGTGATTTAGATCAACCTAAATGAGGAGTTAGTCTAACCATTTTTTTTTACAGCTGCCTAACAGTGGAAAGTCCATAACTTCCACAGACAGCTTGCCTGACCTGTGTTACTTTTACATTTTTCCTTAATATATGAAATGACTTTAGAAATACGTCACAAGTTAAGCTTACTCATTCTCAGTCATTTTTACGCACAGGAAGATTTGCATTCCTTCTCATCCTCCTAGCCTTTTAGTTTCTTGACTGAAACTCTTCTCTCACAGTCTTTGTCATAGGTCAGTCTGTTTTTTTAATATGTTCATGTTAGACTTCCTTGGATTCACTTCAGCCTGTCTGCATCTGTCTTAAAGTTCAGTTCAGCATTTTTCCACCATCAAGAAAAAGGGAATAATTATTCTCCCTTGCCCCCCCCATACAACACTACTGTTACTTCACTACAGAATCACAATTGCTTTTTCATTCACAACAGCGAGCAAAACGAGAACC